>NC_043977.1:59082531-59098654 GCF_902148855.1 Sphaeramia orbicularis | reverse complement strand
GTAGATTTGTAGACATGAAAAAAGGATTCAAAAATGAATCTCCCAAAAGTCCTATCAAATTTATTATAAATAAATATAAATATTTCTAAATAAATTTAGATTTATTTATTTATAATAAATAAAATATATTTCTAAAAAATTTAGATTATTTATTTATAAATAAATTTAACCCTACTCCTAACCCCCCCCAGCTACGGTGTCAGTCTTGGAACATGGGTGTAGTTCTCTCAGATAGGATGGGAATGGGAGCGGGCTGACAAAAGGGGGAGGACCAGGAGTGGCTCAGCATTTCACATTTAAAGCTGTAGTGCTGCTGCTCTAGTCTGGATAGGCTGGGTGGGTCTGCTCTAGTCTGGATAGGCTGGGTCTGGGTCTGCTGTAGTCTGGGCTGGGCCAACAGGGACCACAGGCTCCTGGATTCATGCTTGTGCTCACTTAAGCAGTCCAGGCTGGTCCTCTGCTCAGATCCCCTTTTCCCCTTTTCCTTGGACACAAAGGCTCATGTCTGTCCAGTAGACATGATGAACGTGAGCGTTTGAGGACTGTCCTGTTTCTGCTGCTGTCTGGAGCCACGTTTGGAGAGTTACATGTCAGGACGGGACCAGCGGTGAGTCTGCACTGAACGTTTACTGACACTGGATGAGGTCCTGTTGTGTCAGCGCTGGTTTATCTGTTTATGGGTGTGTGTGTGTGTGTGGTGTGTGTGTGGTGTGTGTGTGTGTGGTGCAAGAAAACTGAAACAGTATGGCGGATTTGGATGAAAAATTTCAGGAAATGTTGGAACTGGCACAAGGAACAAATGATTAAATTTGGGTGGTGAATTGGGGGGAGGCACAGATCTGCCTTGGTGGAGGTCTGTGCTCTGAGTGCTTTTCTAGTCTGAAAATGTTTAATTATTGTGACTCACAAACTGGTGCTTTAGTCCCTTCATTCTTTTGCTGGATTTGTGTTGGTGTGGAATGAACTTTCCTTGTTGATGGAAATTTGAAGGAACGGTTTGTTGGATGAGGCTGAAAACGGACTGACGCCACGGAACATGTTTAATGGATGGAACAGAGACAAAGCAGTGAAACATGGTCATATTCCATCTGCTGTAGTGCTGATGAGCAACTGGAAAACAAGTGTCAGGAACCAGCAGGGGTCATGTCCACTAGTGTCCACTAATGTCCACTAATGTCCAGCAGGGTCCACTAATGTCCACTAATGTCCCCTAGTGTCCAGTAGGGTCCACTAGTGTCCAGTGGTCAGTGGTTGGACACAGAGTGGACATGTGTCCTGTGTTTGTCTCTCTTTTCCATCTGTGCGTTCACTCACTCAGTGTTTCCACACTTTTAAACCTCCTGTTTTTTCATGGTTGGTCTGTGAACACACCAGTGTTCAGACGCCTCTGAGAACACACATGTGCATGTGGAAGAGAACACACATGTGCATGTGGGGCAGATGTGAGGACACATGAGGAGCACACATGAAGGAGGACGCACCCACGCTTCAGCTTTAGCTTCAGCCTCACACACCTGAACCGTGTCATCACTCACCCTTCACTGGTTCAGTAGGAGATGAACCACACTGAACCTGTGTGTGTGTGTGTGTGTGTGTGTGTTTATTTCAGTCAGTCCAACACACACACATATCTTGTTTAAAGTGACCCAGTGTTCGTTTGTCTTTCATTTCCTGTTGGACTAAATCACATATCAGTCCTTTTTCCCTCTGTGTCTTTGTTCATAAAACATGGGCTGTTGTGGAACAGGGGGTTCAGCTGCCCCCCCCATGGACACACCTGTTAGACTGATGTACCTGAACCAACAGGACATTTTACAAATGACAGTGGACGGATAGTCAACGTCTGAAACAGGAAACACATGTAGTTCAGCTTCACTGTGATCATCAGACAGAGTTCATGTCAAACCTGCAGAAGGTGAGTTTAGGATGAGGGTGGAAATGAAGCCAATGGATCTGATGTGTGACCGCTTCAGGGTTCTGAGTGCAGACCTGCAGGTCCTGCACTGGGACATTTGGACATGTGAAGGACATTTGGACATGTGATGGACATTTGGACATGTGAAGGACATTTGGACATGTGAAGGACATTTGGACATGTGATGGACATTTGGACATGTGAAGGACATTTGGACATGTGAAGGACATTTGGACACACCGACATGTTTGTTTGTTTTATGTGGGTCGTCCTCCTTAAATCAGCCTCTCCTCTGTGTGTGTGTGTGTGTGTGTGTGTGTGTGTGTGTGTGTGTGTCCATAATTGTTCATATGAACCAGAGCAGGGGTGGAACAGTGGTGGGAGGGGCCACTGCAGTTGGACCAAAGAAAACCAGTGGAAAGTTCATGGTTTTTGTACAATCAGGGAAAATGTGGTCGACCAGAGCACAGCCACGTGTGTGTGTGTGTGGTGGTGTGTGTGTGTGTGTGTGTGTGTGTTTAAAGCTGTTTTACTGTGTTTTTCAGAGCCGTTCTCAGTTTGAATTCCTTTGCTGTTGGATGGTGCAGACTGTAAACACAACACTGAAGCCCGCTCCTCTCATCAGGCTGTAGACATGGGCTGTGTTGTTATTCAAGGTTTAAAATACTTTTATAAACTATCCAAACAAAAAAGATGTGAATCACCTGAAAAAACTGCAATTCTTCAGAAAAATCAGTGCAAATTTAACAGTCTTCTGCCTCCACTTCTCCTTTCTCCATGTGCATTCTGGATCAGATCGATGGCTCATAAAGCGTCTCCTTAAATCAGACTACAGCTCTGGATTATACACAAATGCAGAATGAGTTTATAACCCTTCAAACCAAGGCTCTCAAACTCATGTTCTTTCAGGTTCCACATCCAGCCTGATTTGATCTGCAGTAACAATAACCTATAAATAATGACAACTGCAAATTTATGTCTGTTTTAGTGCAAAAACAAAAACATTAAATTATGAAAATACTTACTTTTATAAACTACTCAAACAAAAAATGTGAATAACCTGGAAAAAGCGGAAATTTCTTCAGATAAATCAGTGTAATTTTCTCAGTCTCTTCTCCACTTCTCATTAGTCCATGTGCATTCTGGATCAGATCTCCAAAGACACTAAACACTGAGGAACAGGAAGAAGAAAAGGTTCAAACTGGACTGAATTTAATACAGACATTTCAGGTTGGACACATTTGTCCAGGTTATTCACATTTTATTGGTACAGGAGAGTTTGGAAATGGAAAGAGTTTCAGAATTTCATGTGATTTTTTACACTAAAACAAAGACAAACATTTGAAGTAGTCATTATTTACAGACATAATGTAATAAAAAATTTTTTTCCATCAAACCCAGTAGTAAATCTACAGTCCTTCTTTTGTGTGGGTTCCTCTGCTGTTCTTATTGGACTGTAGATCAGATTGGTCTGGATGTGGAACCCACACTAAAATGAGTTCCACAGCCTGGACTGTGGAATTTAGACACTTTGGAAATTCATCCATTCATTCATTGAGACTGTAAACACAACACTGAATCCACCCCTCCTCAGGCTGTAGATCTGGCTTGTGCTGTTCTTCCAGGTTGGTTTGTTGAGGCGTCCTAACTGTGAGCAGGACTGTCGTCTACATCCAACAGACTGACGTGTTCAGACAGACTTTTTAAAAATCTTTCCCTCTTTTTTTTTTCCATTGACCCTCAAGTTATGTGAATATAAGTTCTTCATAAAAATTTGTCTAATGGAAAAACAACAATTTCGCCAAAACTCTTTTTTCTCTGAATCGTTGCTGTTGTGTTCTTGTTGGAGGTAGTTTTTTGCAGTTAAATGGTAAATGACGTGAAACTGTGATGGAAAGACCTTTGAGTCCAACTAGAGACATGACCAAAACAAACAGATGAACTGATGGATGTTAGAACAAGAGGAGAAGAAGAGTGGAACCCAAGTGTGTGTGTGTGTGTGTGTGTGTGTGTGTGTGTGTGTGTGTGTGTGTGTGTGTGGACACAGCAGGAAAGCACATCAGTTTAGAGTTTAGGAGCAGACAGATGAGGAACCAGTAGGGCTGTAAGAAAATATCGACTCTGCAATATATCAAAATTTCATTTCACAACACTGTATCGATATTAAAAAGAACTGTATGGATATTTGTAGGTATTATTTAAATGCAGATATTGTGGAGGTTCATTTTAGTTTTTTCTTTCTATTTTATTTATTATTATTTAACACTATTTTGGGGAGAGGGAAGTCTGGGCGTCCCTGCTTAGACTGTTACCCTCGTGGCCCGGTCCTGGAAGAAGCGGAAGATAATGGATGGATGGATGGACTATTTTATTAAATAATGTTAGTTCCTTTGTTGGGATTGAACTAAAATACTAGGGATGCACAGATACTGATACCAGTATCAGGCATCGGCTCCAATACTCAGTGTGTGTACTCGTATTCGTACTTGTAAAAGTAATCCGATACAAATGCACTGATCCCACTTCTGTCCGTGTGACATCCCCAGTTCAGTGCAGCAGGTACGAGGAGGAGGAATAATGTGTGTGAGTGTGAAGAGTGTGGAGATGGAACCAAAGAAATGAGGCTGATCACAGTAAGGCTGACTGACAGTACTGTTACAGACACAGACAGATACAGACGCAGCCTTCTGTCTGTAATCTGACTACATTCATCTGTTTTCCAGCTGATGGAGGATGAGTACCCAGACACAGAATACCAGGGAGTACGGAGCGGTGCGGACCGCCGCCAGTGAAAGTGTATTTGTCTTTTTCTTCTGCTGAAGCTAAACTTTTAAACCTTACAGAGAAAACGCAGTAACATTAGTATCACAGTAGTGTTCCTCTGTCGTCTACAGGTTTGGTATTACTGACTTTCTTCTTCTTCATTAAACTTTCCTCTTCTTCGTGGTTTTGTCCAGTATGGTTAATTCAGAGCGGCGCCCCTGGTGGATTAACTGTCAAACGCTCATTCCAACACATTAAATGTCAGTAGCAGCACTTTGTTCCAGTCAGACTAATGACAACGACAATAAAGCACATTACAAAAGGAACTAACAACTGGAATGGGATTATTAAGGACTAGGATCAGGACTCAGTATCAGCAAGTACTCAAATGGAAGTACTCGTACTCAGTCTGGAAAAAAGTGGTATCGGTTCATCCCTATAAAATCCTGTTCTGATGTTAGTTGTGAACTAATAGAATCTGAACGTTTGAACAGGATCTGAAACTGGAATGTCTGTAAAACAGAATTTCAGTTTGAACACAGTTGGAACATTTGCTGATAGAACATTAGATCCTGTTGGGATCAAATACAAATGTGTTTAGTATTTGTGCGGATATCCGCTGTAAATAAATTCTACACGGAAATAATCATTTAAAAAAAGAAACAAACAAAAATTTGCCTTTTTTACAGTATCATGATATATTGTGATATATCATATTGTGATCCTACTGTTGTGATTTGTATCGTATCTCCAGATTCTTGCTGATACACAGCCCCTCTGACAAGCATTCTAGATTCAAACCATCACAGATTTCTGTTCCTGTTTATGGAAGGACTGACACTGACATCTACCACGAGAAAGAAACTCATCAACAGCAGGGACTGAATGGACAAAGCAGCATTCCACACTTCTGTGTTTCTGATATTTAGTAAATAAAGTAATATCGTATTGAAAGCAGGAGTTTGATTAGAAAAAGTGAAGTTAATATAAAACTGTTTCTATGTTCAGCTTTGACTTCATCTCATCTCAAAACGTCAAAATTCTAAAGAATCTTGTACTGACTGTAGAAACTATATTACCCATGATCCTTAGAGGCTGCATCTCAGTCAATTTCTACAAAAAGATGCTGAAATGCACCATGGGAGATGTTTTTACTGCTGATGTTCTGGTTCAGTGAGGTTCTGAGTCTGAAGGATGGATTTGAATTATTTTCCTGAACGTCCTACTTTACATTTGACTTAATATCATTTAATAAAGAAGCGAAAAAAGAAAACGTGAAGAAGTGAAGTTAATATAAAACAGTATTTGATTTTCCATTGACCCTCAAATTGTGTAAATATAATTTATATTTTGTTCCTGTTTATGGACGGACTTTTACTGACATCTACCACAAGAAAGAAACTCATCAACATTTGGGATTGGATGGACAAACCAACATTCCACACTCGTATTTGGAACACAGTTATTCCCTCCGCCAGGAGGTACTGTGATCACTCTGCTCTGTGTGTTTGCATGAGTTTGTTTGTTGTTTGTTGTTTGTTTGTTTGTGTGCAAGATAACTCAAAAAATTTTGGACGGATTTTGATGAAATTTTCAGGAAATGTTGATACTGACACAAGGAACAAATGATTACATTTTGGTGGTGATGGGATGGGTGGGGGGCAGATCTGTCTAGGCGGAGGTCTGCGCTCTCCGAGTGCTTTTTTGTATAAATATGGGACAGTTTAGCTCAGATGGACCATGGACCAGGACTAGAGATGAGGATAGAGATGCATTTGTGCGTTGCAGCACTTTGAAGACAGAAAACATGTTTAAAACAAATGTGGACGTCTGTGGTTTACAGAGTTTTTAGTCACATATGAAAGTCATAGTCTGCACATGTGGAAAATCAGCATCTGAGATCAAGGCGCCGACGTTCACATACAATGGAACTGGTGACGCCAGCGCAGACGACCAGCGTAAACTTCTACTGGAGCCTTTGTTCAGAGCTGCAGCTGGAGCTGGAAACAGCTGAGGTTCCAAGAACATTTGGACCAAGGTTTAGCTGTGAACATGGAAAAAGGAAAAGGACTGGAGCAATAGATCAGCACTGAGTCCAAAACAGAACAGACAACACCAACCTTTGGCCAGAGGTGGATGTGTGTGGTGTGTGTGTGTATGTGTGTGTGTGTGTGTGTGTGTGTGTGTGTGTGTGTGTGTGTGTGTGTGTGTGTGTGTGTGTGTGTCAGATGTTCGTACACCTCCTCCTCCCACAGGCAGAGTAGCTGAAAACATCTTCACTGAACTCCTCCCATCAGAGGCTGAAGGTGCCGTGTAGCTCCGCCTCCTCTGTTCTGGGTGCTGTGTGTGTGTGTAGTTCATGAACAGTAGGTTTTTTCAGTTCCATCCCATCATGAGCACCGGTCCTATTGTTCTGCATGAGGAACGTATCAAGGTTATTATCATTAACAAAAACAAATGACATGACCAAAACTAGAATTGTAAAAACATTTTCGTTAACTGAATAAATAAAAACTATAATTAAAAGAAAAAAACATAACTAACTGAAACTGTATTGTGTGTTTACAAAACTAACTAAAACAGATAAAAATTATGGATAAAATTCCCTTCGTTTTTGTCTTTGTCAGTGTCGGATTGATACAAAATCGATTTATTTCCCTCGAGCTATTTAGCTAGCAGCACCATTCACACTTGACGGTCCGTCACTCGTCGTTAGAGTCATCTGGGATTTATTTGAACACAACAGAGAGGAAGATAAAAGAAATGAATAAAACTAAACTAAAAAAGCATTTAGAAAAAACTAAAACTAATAAAAACTATCAAACCTGCTCTAAAAACAAATTCAAATGAACTGAATCAAAAAAAAAGTCTAAACTGAATCAAACTAAACCAGAATGAAACATCCAAAACTTCTATCCTTGGAACATACAAACACAAAGCACCCAAAACATTGTGATTCCAAATCACCAAACCACATGAGGTCACTCTGTTTCCTAATTGTTCCAGTTGTTGTTGCCACATCACTGACAACGCAATAAATGCTTTTTTTTTTTTGTACTAAAGCAGAAACGTCCAAACATGTGAACTGAAGCTGGTTCTGATTAGAAACACATGGTGCATTTTTCAGCTATGACTTGATTACACGCCTCTTTTCTTCACAGAGGGGGGGTGGGGGGGTGGGGGGGTGTTCAGCCTTTACCTCCATGTCTTCAGAGGACAGGGGTGTGTACAGGAGGGGGGGGGGGGGGGGGGGGGGGGGGGGGGGCATGGAGGCAGCTGATGCCCAGGGGCTGAGGGAGTTCAGTGTGTCTGTGCGTCTGTGAGCGCCACTTCCATGGAAACCACTGAGAAACCAAATGAGTGCAGTCAGCAAATGGAGGCAGGGGGGGGCGGGGGGGGGGGGGGGATGACTTCCAGATGTGAAGAAAAGAGTCACTTTGGAAAATGTGTTAAAGAAACAACTTAACAGCCTGAAGGGAGGGAGCTGATCGGCTGATTTAAGTGGTGTCAGGACGTGTTTAGGGTGACTGTGTGGGGACTCACCTGGACACATCACACCTCCACAGGGTGTTAAGGGTGACCGTCTGGGGACTCACTGGACCGTACCCCACAGGGTGTTAAGGGTGACCGTCGGGGACTCACCTGGACCAACGCCACACCCCAGAGGGTCACGTTCAAACACTGTTTACCTTCAAACGATGCAATTAAGGCTCTGATGAGAGGTTCTTGGGCTGTTGATTGGCATTACCCTGTCCAAGTGGACCACTGACACAACACACACACCTACACACAACACTGGTGTTCGCAAACTTTTTCAACAAACATTCAACTTCACAAGAAGAAACTCAGTGTCTCCGCCCACGCCCCTCAATGTGCATATCACACCAGGAAAGGCATGTGTGTCCACGTGTTGAATAAACGGAGTATTTTTTACTTGGGATGAGTCTGTGCGTCAGGGGTGAAATGTTAGCAAAACAGATAGTAGCAATCACTGACAATGCTAATGCTAATGTCTGTACCAAAGGAGGAACATGTGTGATATGCACCATAGTTGTTCAGTCAGTACGGGTAAACAGTAAAACTATAATCACTGACATATGCTGTGGTTTTATATCATATCAGGATACTTTGTTTTTTACCCTGGGGATAGCAGCTATGGTTATCACTGTAGAATTTTATATCACAGTAGGAGTGAAAACCACATACAGATGGGTCACATCCTTTATTTGATTTTTTATTTTTTTTCAAAGTCCTTAGACTAATGATAATATGTTATTTATACGCTTTTTTTTTTAATATGAATTTAATGTTTGAAAGGCAGTTTTTTTAAATGCACAAAAAATATTGGCCTGTTTTGTTTGGCTTTTACAACATTTTAGTCTCAGTGCATGTTCTACTCACTTTACTTATCTTTATAATTTTACAAATCACTTCAAGCAAAAATCATCCAGTTTTTTTTTGTTTGGTTTTTTTTTTTACTAATTTCAGCCAATAATCTTAGAGACATTTATCTTCAGATAGATCCTCATCATTATAATCAGCTAATTATCATGAACTGAATGATGTGTTGGTGCAGTGGATGCCTCACAGACAGAAGGTCTGGGTTCGATTCCTACACCAGTCCATGGGGGTGGGGCCTGTTCTCCTGTGTCTATGTGGGTTCAGGCTCCTCTGGCTCCTCCCACCATCCAAACACATGCACTGACAGGTTCATGGGTCATCTGAATCCCAGGTGTGAATGTGACAGTTTGTTCGTCTCTATATGTTCAGTCTGTGATGAACCGGTCACATGTCCAGGGAGAACCGCCTTCACCCATAAGGAGCTGGGATAGGCTCCGCCCCGTGACCTAGTGAGGATAAAGCTTTTGTTTTAACCTTTACTGCCTACATTTATTGCTTGACCATGACAAAGATCCAAATTAGTGAGTAATGTCATAATAATTTAAACAAATGTTCTAGTCTCAGGTATGGAGATTATTATGTCCCTGAAATCAAGTCCCAGGGATTTAACAGTTTTACCCCAAACGATGCCTCTGTCGGATCTCCTTGATGTTTTGTCTTTAACTCGGACAGATGTGGTTGGATTTTTCTCCTTGATAACCACCAGAGTGGACCCCCCACCCCAGTGGAAGAACCCTATGGAGTTCAGCTTCTATCAGTAGTATCAGTCATGCAGACGTAGTCAACATCAGTTTTTGGACATAAATCAGGGTTCTCCAACTCCTGTTCTTTCAGGTTCCACATTCAGTCTGATTTGATCTGCAGTGGACCCAACCAGTGAAATAAGAACAGAAGAACCTAGAAATAATGACAACTACAAATTTTGTCTTCGTTTTAGTGCCAAAAAAAACAAAACATTAAATTCTGAAAATACTTACTGCTTAATCTTTTAGTTTTATAACGTCGTATGTCTCATCTGGTTAAAGGTTGTTTTTTCATTATCAAACTTCAGTTCACATGTTCAGATTTGATGCCATATCCCCGTTCTGACGGTGCCTGTTAGTGTATGACACCAGGCTCTGTCAGTGACATGGACATGAATGGGAGCCAATGGGAGCCATAATTGCAGGTTGTGGTCGACCTAAATTCTAAGTTGTTTCTAGGTTGTGTATATTACATCTGCTGAGGGCGTGCAAGCGGATGACATGGGTGTCGGTGGTTTACGAGGACTAGCAATGTGGTCCAAGTTATGTCGAGGTTCTTACAACATGTTCGACAGCTGATTGACTGAGTGTGCTTAGATGTGTACCTTTTAGTCCAGCTGGTCTCTGGTTCTGGTCTGTGATTGACAACTACTGTCCGACAAGTCTGTGAACGAACACTGATCACAGTTTTCTGGAGGCGAACTGTTGAAGGAGCTGTAATTGTCTTTATTAGGGCTGGAAGAAAATATCGGTTCTGCAATATCGTGATATTTCATTTCACAATGCTGTATCGATATTAAAAAGTACTGTATCGATATTTTAGGTATTTATTCAAATGCAGATATTGTGGAGGTTCATTTTAGTTTTTTGTTTCTATTTTATTTATTCTTATTTAACACCCTTTTATTCAATAATGTTTGTTCCTTGTTGGGATTGAACTCAAATCCTGTTCTGACGTTAGTTCTGAACTCATAGAATCTGAACATTTGAACAGGATCTGAAAGGCAGGGCAGGTTTATTCTGTAGAACATTTCATGTACAAGACAATTCAAAGTGCTTTACATAAACATTAAAAGCATCACAGCAGAAGCATAAAAAGCATAGGCATGAGAAAAACAAAGACAGAAAAAAAACTGATAAGTAGGTAAAACCGATAAAAAGATAAAACAGACAAGCAGAAAAAATTTAGCTTAAAAGGAACAGTGCAGATCTAAAGGGATGAATAAGAATCTATTCAAATGCAGTGGAATGTCTGGAAAACAGAATTTCAGTTTGAACACAGTCTGAACATTTGGTGATAGAACATTAGATCCTGTTGGGATCAAATACAAATGGTTTAGTATTTGTGCAGATTTATGATGGAATTCAGTTCTTCAAGGAAATAATCATTAAAAAAAAAAAAAAAACTTTTAACAGTATCATGATATCATATCATGATCTAGTATTGTGATTTGTATTGTATCTCCAGATTCTTGCCGATATACAGCCCTAGTGTTTATGTGAACTAAACGAAGGACTCCCATTCACTTCCATCACATGGTCCTTTGTCCACATGGTCCTTCTGTCCAAACCGTCCTTCTGTCCACACTGGTCCTCCTGTTCCTCACTTCCTTCCGTCCACACTGGTCCTTCTGTCCAAACCGTTCTTCCGTCACACTAGTCCTTCCATCCACTGGTCCTTCCGTCCACAGTGGTCCTCCTGTTCAAACTGGTCCTTCTGTCCACACTGGTCCTTCTGTCCACACTGGTCCTTCTGTCCAAACCGTCCTTCTGTCCACACTGGTCCTCCTGTCCACACTGGTCCTTCTGTCTACAGTGGTCCTCCTGTTCAAACTGGTCCTTCTGTCCACTGGTCCTTCTGTCTACAGTGGTCCTCCTGTTCAGACTGGTCCTTCTGTCCACACTGGTCCTTTTGTCCTCTCAGTGCTCCACACCAGACAGTTGTCCAAACATCTGTCTGTCTCCATGACTCACAGCTCCGTTTAAACTCTGTTTCATCAAATGGGAAAATCCTTTTGCAGAAGAATCCGCAGCAGCCTGAGGTTTGAACGCAAATGAAAAGAGTAAAAATGTTTAATATCAAAGGATGTATGATTAGAGCAGCTGGATGAAAGTGTTCATTCCACTGAGTATGAAGTCTGCTCTAACTTCTGTTTGTTTACAGTATGTTTTAAATGAAATGTTCGGAACGTTTCAGCTGAAAAAACAAAACAAAACAAAAACAAATCTAAATGGTCATTTACCATCCACCAGCTTTAACCTTTAAACTTACAGCCCCTGAATGTAATCCAGTACCAGTGTTTGCATATGGTTGAAGCAGGTCTGTTATTACTGTGACTCTGCAGCTTACCTCATCAGCCACATTCACAACAACACCAACTGCAGGTTTACAGTCGCATCGTAATGTCGGATTTCAGTCTTTATTTACTGGAGTCAAATTACAGCCTGAACTGCAGACTTCTAAGCCTTTCACTGATGAGGCGGTGTAATTAGAGGATTAAAGACCGAACACTGAGTCTGACTGAAGCTGCCGAACCTTCATGTCGTCTATTTCATATCAGTATCAGAGCAGGGATTAGAATGAGAAGAAAAGCTTGGCACAGAACAGAAGCTGGAGGAAGAGAAGTATTAGAGCGAAGAGTCGGACTGAAACACACTCTGGAACAAACACTGTCAGAGTCCTGTTCTTTCAGGTTCCACATTCAGCTGATCTGACCTGCAGTGGACCTGACCAGTCAATAAGAACAGAAGAACCCAGAAATAATGACAACTGCACATTTATGTCTTTGTTTGGTCCAGTTAGTCCACTGTAGTAGACCCTGTCCAGTTAGTCCACCTGTAGGACCCTGTCCAGTTAGTCCAGCTGTAGTAGACCCTGTCCAGTTAGTCCACCTGTAGAGACCCTGTCCAGTTAGTCCACCTGTAGTAGACCCTGTCCAGTTAGTCCCTGTAGTAGACCCTGTCCAGTTAGTCCACCTGTAGTAGACCATGTCCAGTTAGTCCAGCTGTAGTACCCCTCCTGTCCAGTTAGTCCAGCTGTAGTAGACCCTGTCCAGTTAGTCCAGCTGTAGTAGACCCTGTCCAGTTAGTCCAGCTGTAGTAGACCTGTCCAGTTAGTCCACCTGTAGTAGACCCTGTCCAGTTAGTCCAGCTGTAGTACCCCCTGTCCAGTTAGTCCAGCTGTAGTAGACCCTGTCCAGTTAGTCCACCTGTAGTAGACCCTGTCCAGTTAGTCCACCTGTAGTAGACCCTGTCCAGTTAGTCCACCTGTAGTAGACCCTGTCCAGTTAGTCCAGCTGTAGTAGACCCTGTCCAGTTAGTCCACTGTAGTAGACCCTGTCCAGTTAGTCCAGCTGTAGTAGACCTGTCCAGTTAGTCCAGCTGTAGTAGACCCTGTCCAGTTAGTCCACCTGTAGTAGACCCTGTCCAGTTAGTCCAGCTGTAGTAGACCCTGTCCAGTTAGTCCAGCTGTAGTAGACCCTGTCCAGTTAGTCCACTGTAGTAGACCCTGTCCAGTTAGTCCATGTAGTAGACCCTGTCCAGTTAGTCCACTGTAGTAGACCCTGTCCAGTTAGTCCAGCTGTAGTACCCCTCCTGTCCAGTTAGTCCAGCTGTAGTAGACCCTGTCCAGTTAGTCCACTGTAGTAGACCCTGTCCAGTTAGTCCAGCTGTAGTAGACCCTGTCCAGTTAGTCCACCTGTAGTAGACCCTGTCCAGTTAGTCCAGCTGTAGTACCCTCTGTCCAGTTAGTCCAGCTGTAGTAGACCCTGTCCAGTTAGTCCACTGTAGTAGACCCTGTCCAGTTAGTCCACCTGTAGTAGACCTGTCCAGTTAGTCCAGCTGTAGTAGACCCTGTCCAGTTAGTCCAGCTGTAGTAGACCCTGTCCAGTTAGTCCACTGTAGTAGCCCTGTCCAGTTAGTCCAGCTGTAGTAGACCCTGTCCAGTTAGTCCAGCTGTAGTAGACCTGTCCAGTTAGTCCAGCTGTAGTAGACCCTGTCCAGTTAGTCCACCTGTAGTAGACCCTGTCCAGTTAGTCCAGCTGTAGTAGACCCTGTCCAGTTAGTCCACCTGTAGTAGACCCTGTCCAGTTAGTCCAGCTGTAGTAGACCTGTCCAGTTAGTCCACCTGTAGTAGACCCTGTCCAGTTAGTCCAGCTGTAGTACCCTCTGTCCAGTTAGTCCAGCTGTAGTAGACCCTGTCCAGTTAGTCCACCTGTAGTAGACCCTGTCCAGTTAGTCCAGCTGTAGTAGACCCTGTCCAGTTAGTCCACTGTAGTAGACCCTGTCCAGTTAGTCCAGCTGTAGTAGACCCTGTCCAGTTAGTCCAGCTGTAGTAGACCCTGTCAGTTAGTCCACCTGTAGTAGACCCTGTCCAGTTAGTCCAGCTGTAGTAGACCCTGTCCAGTTAGTCCAGCTGTAGTAGACCCTGTCCAGTTAGTCCAGCTGTAGTAGACCCTGTCCAGTTAGTCCACCTGTAGTAGACCTGTCCAGTTAGTCCACCTGTAGTAGACCCTGTCCAGTTAGTCCCTGTAGTAGACCCTGTCCAGTTAGTCCACTGTAGTAGACCTGTCCAGTTAGTCCAGCTGTAGTACCCTCCTGTCCAGTTAGTCCAGCTGTAGTAGACCCTGTCCAGTTAGTCCAGCTGTAGTAGACCCTGTCCAGTTAGTCCACCTGTAGTAGACCTGTCCAGTTAGTCCACTGTAGTAGACCCTGTCCAGTTAGTCCAGCTGTAGTAGACCCTGTCCAGTTAGTCCAGCTGTAGTAGACCCTGTCCAGTTAGTCCAGCTGTAGTACCTCCTGTCCAGTAGTCCAGCTGTAGTAGACCCTGTCCAGTTAGTCCCTGTAGTAGACCCCTGCTCCAGTTATCCACTGTAGTAGACCCTGTCCAGTAGTCCAGCTGTAGTAGGACCCTGTCCAGTTAGTCCACCTGTAGTAGACCCTGGTCCAGTTAGTCCACCTGTAGTAGACCCTGTCCAGTTAGTCCAGCTGTAGTAGACCCTGTCCAGTTAGTCCACCTGTAGTAGACCCTGTCCAGTTAGTCCACTGTAGTAGACCCTGTCCAGTTAGTCAGCTGTAGTAGACCTGTCCAGTTAGTCCAGCTGTAGTAGACCCTGTCCAGTTAGTCCAGCTGTAGTAGACCCTGTCCAGTTAGTCCACCGGTAGTAGACCATGTTCCAGTTAGTCCCTGTAGTAGACCCTGTCCAGTTAGTCCACCTGTAGTAGACCCTGTCCAGTTAGTCCAGCTGTAGTACCCCCTCCTGTCAGTTAGTCCAGCTGTAGTAGACCCTGTCCAGTTAGTCCAGCTGTAGTAGACCCTGTCCAGTTAGTCCACCTGTAGCTAGACCCTGTCCAGTTAGTCCAGCTGTAGACCCTGTCCAGTTAGTCCAGCTGTAGTAGACCCTGTCCAGTTAGTCCACCTGTAGTAGACCCTGTCCAGTTAGTCCAGCTGTAGTAGACCCTGTCCAGTTAGTCCAGCTGTAGTAGACCCTGTCCAGTTAGTCCATGTAGTAGACCCTGTCCAGTTAGTCCACCTGTAGTAGACCCTGTCCAGTTAGTCCACCTGTAGTAGACCCTGTCCAGTTAGTCCAGCTGTAGTAGACCCTGTCCAGTTAGTCCACCTGTAGTAGACCCTGTCCAGTTAGTCCACCTGTAGTAGACCCTGTCCAGTTAGTCCCTGTAGTAGACCCTGTCCAGTTAGTCCACCTGTAGTAGACCCTGTCCAGTTAGTCCAGCTGTAGTACCCCTCCTGTCCAGTTAGTCCAGCTGTAGTAGACCCTGTCCAGTTAGTCCAGCTGTAGTAGACCCTGTCCAGTTAGTCCACTGTAGTAGACCTGTCCAGTTAGTCCACCTGTAGTAGACCCCTGTCCAGGTTAGTCCAGCTGTAGTAGACCTGTCCAGTTAGTCCAGCTGTAGTACCCTCCTGCTTCCAGTTAGTCCAGCTGTAGTAGTAGACCCTGTCCAGTTAGTTCCAGCTGAGTAGACCTGTCCAGTTGTCCACTGTAGTAGACCTGCTCCGTTAGTCCAGCTGTAGTAACCCTCCTGTCCAGTTGGTGCAGTGTTCATATTACCTCAGTGTGTCCAGTCTTGTGTCTCGTTTCTCTGTCTTCAGTCTAAATTGGATGCTCCTTCAGTCCAAACTGTGCACACAGCCCAGTTGCCTCAGTTCTTTCCAGTCCAGTAAATGTGATGGCACTGATAAACACAGTGAAAAAGAGGAAACTGATGCGGTGAAGGATGACAGCAAGTAAGGACATCTGCAGTTCTTCTTTCCTTTGGTGTGTTCTCTGTACACACGTTCTAC
>NC_043977.1:58977531-59077531 GCF_902148855.1 Sphaeramia orbicularis | reverse complement strand
CTGTAACCTGAGAATTCTGTGGGAAACCAGATGGATGCCCCATTGGCCCCTCCCATTGGCCCCTCCCATTGGCACCTCCCATGACCTTTGACTGGATTTAAATCCCACCGCTACTTCGCTCAAACCAGTTTGAACTTGGATTGCCTCAGTTGGCCTCTGCTCACTCATGCATGAACACCTGGGTCTGTAAATGTGGACAAATATCCAACAATCCCCGACCTACAGACGACCACAAAAGAAAAGTCCAAAAATGATCAAATGCAGAACTGGGGGTACTTTTTCAAAACATATATATATTTTTTAGGCCCTGGGCAAGTTACCACGTTATTACCGCGTTAAGCATTCATTGAATAATGCCGACAATGTTTTTTCTCTCCCGTTAATGCCGTGTTATTCTAACTCCTATTCTTCTGCTTGTGTGCATATAGCGATTAGCTACAGATAGACAACAGGTTTACCAAGAAAAGACAGACGCCCAAAACTTCTGTCCAGATCTGTTCCTGTAGACTCACTGTAAACTGACACATACAAACAAAATATGTCTGAGTTCTGTTCACTGCCGCAGTACATTTACATGGCATATACATTTAAATGAATGGGAAAAAGACCGCTAGCTCGATGCTAACTTGAATGGGAAAATCCATATACACGCTAACTATTAGCATTTACAGATTAATGTAAGATTTACAACATCTTTTATCCAGAAACAAAGGTTCACAATCAGAGATATTTGATACTATTCATTCTGACAACAACTGAACAGAAAAATACTCACAGGCAAACGTTTTTTGGGGCCATACAAACAGAGTGAAGAAACGTGTCTGTTAGTTCCTTCTATATCCGAACTGACTACGGGAACCCGGCAAGGAAAAAACTACGTTAGGACACTTATTTCCCACCACTAGAGGGCCCCCTTTGTTTACTTTGAACAAACTGAACATCCACATATTATTGTTCTTATAGTATTTAGTAAGGATTAGTGGGACTACAGACTCCTGTCCATGAACTCACAAGTGTAAATAAACCTGTGTGGACATAAACATAGTGTAACAGGTAGCGGTCTGTTCCATGACCTTTTCATTTAAGTTCGTCAGATGGTGGGGGTGAGAAGGACACAGGTGTTTGGAAGCACTGAGCATGTGCAATTATTTTATCAGCGGAGTACTGCAGTAGTCTGAGATATCACTGAAGGAAATACACACTGTTGATGCAGCCCCCCGCCCCCCCCCCCCATATAACTATGTGATTATCGCAGAAATCCACACAATTAATTGTGATAAAAAATTTTAATCGCTGCCCGAAGCACTAATTTATATATGTATATATATATATATATATATATATAATATATCTATATATATATATATATATATATATATATATACTTTTTTTTTTTTTTTTTGATACAGCCTGTGTAATAGTACAGGCTAATTCTTCAGCCTTGTGTATGTTTGTACAGTTACTCTGATCCCTTCCATACTGTCCATGGCACCGTCTGTCTACCTCTGAACAAACCCATAAACCAGTCCAGCTCTAGTCCAGTCCAGTCCAGTCCAGCTCTAGTCCAGTCCAGTCCAGCTCTAGTCCAGGTCAGGCCAGTCCCCAGCTCTAGTCCAGTCCAGTCCAGTCCAGCTCTAGTCCAGTTCAGTCCAGCTCTAGTCCAGTCCAGCTCTAGTCCAGTCCAGCTCTAGTCCAGCTCTAGTCCAGTCCAGCTCTAGTCCAGTCCAGCTCTAGTCCAGCTCTAGTCCAGTCCAGTTGGCCTCAGAGCTGGAACGCAGACTTTTCCCGTGGAGGTTTGGGGGATTCGAAAAACTGCATGTTGGAACAGTTTGAATTTACTGGAAGAGAAGTGTGGTTTTTCATAGTGGTCTTAAAGGCCCACCACAAACCCCACAGAGGGGGGGGTGGGGGGGGCTCCGGCATGTTCACTTTTTCCCTGGCTAAGCTAATTCATGACAGATCCCATAGTTTTCCACAGAGTCGGTAAAAGCAGTTTCAACGTGACTCTGCTGGGTTCGGGGCTGATGATGTCTGAGTGTGAGTGTGAGGGACTTTCCACCAGTCAGCTCCCACAGCAGACGGTTTCCTCTGCTGGGTTAGAACATGGAGTCTGGAGCTGCTCTACATGACTCATGTGTCTGCTGGAACACAGACGTCAGTCCCGTTCCAAACAGCCCACAGCAAACTCCTGTCCTGTCAGGTTCCACATTCAGTCTGATCTGATCTGCAGTGGACCCAACCCGGAAAAAAGAACAAAATGAACTGTAAATAATGACCACTCAGAATGTTTGTGTGTTTGAGTGCAAAAAAAACATTAAATCATGAAAATACTTACTTTTATTAAACTATTCAAATAAAAAAGATGTATTGGGTGAGGGGTATTGTTACACTGCAAAAAAAAAAAATCTGTAATTGAACAGAACTTTCACTGTTTATTTGACAGATTTTTCCTGTATTTTTCAGATACAGGAAAATATCAATGAAATGACAAAAACAGACTGTGATTTTACATGTCAATGTAAATGACATGAAAAACTGGAACTGAATAACCAGAAAATTTTCATTTTTTTAAAAGATTGGGTTTTTTTTTTTCCACAGAAAAATACAGTTAAAATACATTTGCAAATGTATCATAATTTCACACATATTTCTTTTCTATTTATGAGATTAAACTGTTAATTTAAAGTTTAATACTGTAAAAAAAAAAAAAAAATTAAAACTGACAATTAACCATAAAAGAAGTATTAGTTCTGTCAGTTGAACCAGACTTGTTTGTTAATTGGCAAATATCTTGTGTAATTACAGTTTCACAACAAAAATGTTGAATAAATGTATTTTTGTGAATGTATAACATGTATAAGCACTGATAAACTGTCCAAATACAGTTTTTATCAGTGGATTGGACAACTGAGTCTCACTGAAAATTATTTATATATATATTTATAGGGAATTGGATTGTTTTAATACATGTAAATATTCTTTATTAAACATTAAAAAGTCCAAAAAAAAAAGAAGCAAAATCTCATGTAAAGTTAGAGCAAAAAACTGTTTGAATTATGGAAAATTAACGTATTTTTATGAGATGGTTTTTCTGTTATTTAACAGTATTTTTTCGGCGCCCCTGCTGCCGGAATAATACTGTTGTTTTTTTTTTTACAGTTTTTTTTTTTTTTTTTTTTTTTTACAGTGTAGAGACACCCCCCACCTCTCCGACCAACTGTTTCCCTCCTGCCCTCAGGGAAACACTTCCAGAGCCTGAGGTGCAAAAATGCCAGATTTGTAAATAGTTTTTATCCAACAGCCATAAGATGAAGTGAAACACAGAATGGGCAATAATAGGTGCAATAGGGACCCATCCATCGTGCAATATTTCTTTTTGATCTTCACTAACTATTTATTTATTTTTAGTGCAGTTTTTAATATTTATCATATATATGGGTTGTTTTAGTTGGTGTTTTAGGATCTTTTTTCTGTGTTTTTTTTCATGCTGTGCATTTTGCTATTTCGTTCTGTAACAGCATCTGGGATGTTTTTGTTGAATGACAATTAATAAAACTGGATCTGAATCTGAATCTGAAAAACCTGAAAAAACGGAAATTTCTTCAGAAAAATCAGTGTAATTTTCTCAGTCTTCTTCCTCCACTTCTCATTAGTCCATGTGCATTCTGGGTCAGATCTCCAAAGACACTAAACACTGAGGAACAGGAAGAAAAGAGTTCAAACTGGACTGAATTTAATACAGACATTTCAGTTGGACACATTTGTTCAGGTTAGTCACATTTTATTGGTACAGGAGAGTTTGAAATGGAAAGAGTTTCAACAATTTAATGTGATTTTTGCACTAAAACAAAGACAAACATTTGAAGTTGTTAATTCAAGATTTTTTTTTTTGTTTTTTTTTTTTTTGGCATAATTCAAGATTTTATTATTTTTTATTTTTTGTCTTAATTCAAGATTTTTTTTTGGCTTAAGTCAAGATTTTTTTTTTTTTTTTTTTTGGCTTATTCACATTTTATTGTTACAGGATAGTTTGTAAATATCAATATTTTCATAATTTAATGTTATTTTTTGCACTAAAACAAAGACAAACATTTGCAGTTGTCATTATTTACAGACATAATGTAATATTATTTTTTCCATCCAACCCAGTAGTAAATCTGCAGTCATCTTCGTGTGTGGTTCTTCTGCTGTTCTTATTGGACTGTAGATCAGATTGGTCTGGATGTGGAACCCACACTAACATGAGTTCCACAGCCTGGACTGTGGAATTTAGACACTTTGGAAATTCATCCCAGGGGTGGGACTGGAACCTTTGGGGGGGGGCATGTTTGACAGCCCTGTTCTACATCCTGTCATACGTCTGCACACACTCTACCCTCTGAACACTGGTCCACCTACTGCTCTACTGCTGCAGATGCAGGTTATGGAAGAAAACAGGTGGATAGGTGATGGATTTTATTTTAATATGGAAACCCCTCCTAATGGACTGTGTTTGTGTTTGGGAGAAAATGTGTCTGCCAGGAGGTCAGAGGGGTTAGAAAATGACCGTATGGAAACACAGAGTCACCGAACACTGGAGCGGTCATTTCCTGTAGAACAAAAAGAAAAGCATTGTAACAAAATAATAAAGTAGTAATAATAAAACCTGAGTGGGTCCAAGTGCAAATCCCATCCAAGACCCTCAGAAGAACCCAGGCAGAGTTCCTCAGATCAAACCAGACCTGGTATTAGTGTCCATCAGGGGGTCTCCTCTTATTCATTGTGGTGTGTGTGTGTGTGTGTGTGTGTGTGTGTGCGTGTGTGTGTGTGTGTGTGTGTGTGTGTGTGGTGGTGGTGGTGGTGTGTGTGTGTGTGTGTGTGTGTGTGCGTGTGTGTGTGTGTGTGTGTGTGTGTGTGCGTGTGTGTGTGTGTGTGTGTGTGTGTGTGTGGTGGTGGTGGTGGTGTGTGTGTGTGTGTGTGTGTGCGTGTGTGTGTGTGTGTGTGTGTGTGTGTGCGTGTTGTGTGTGTGTGTGTGTGTGTGTGTGGTGGTGGTGGTGGTGTGTGTGTGTGTGTGTGTGGGGGCTTATTTCAGGAAAATGTTCAGATTCAATTTAGCCCAGATTTTCTAATGCTCCCATGTCTTGGGAATACAAAAATGTGAAAAAATTTCAAATCAAGCCCAACCCCCACCCCCCCACCCTGAAAATTACTTTTTCAACCCTGAAAACGTGGTGTTTTAGTCAACTTTCAAACCTTCTGTAGTACAATGTGTCAGTCTGCTCATGCTGGGCTCTTCAATTTTTTTTTGTCAGGACATGTCATGGTCTTCAGTGCTGTGCACTACAAAAGGTGTAGAGTCAAGGTCCAATTAGAGGTCAAAGGTCACCCAAATGGTCCAAATGCATAGTAGATGGAACTCATCTGTTCATGTGGGTTCTTCCAAATGTTGGGCTCAGGTTCTCTCCTCAGAACACATCTACTGACCACAAACAGCTGACATTCAGTCAGAACCCATTCAACACAACTGTTTCCTGTGTATTCTGCACGACATGAAAACCAGAACAGACGGGTAGTTGACAGCACTGACATTTACATGAATGTGTCCTGTGGGTGCAGAGGACAGACCTGGAGCCACAGACACAAGGACCTGGGTTCAGTTCAACACCAGGACATGGGGGTGGAGGCCTTTAGGCCATGAGGGTGGAGCCTTTCTGTGTGGAGTTTCCATGTTCTCCTCATGTCTGCTTGGGTTCTCACAACAGCTCTGTCCCATTTTTATTCAGTATTGTTCTTCAGTTTAGACAGAACTGAAGCCAACGCTGTCACTCATCTGCCTCTTTCTGACACTCAGTGGGCGTACCCGCTGTGACTTCCGCTAGCGGTGGCGTCACATGCAGACCCTCTATATGTTCAGTCTGTGATGAACTGGTCACATGTCCAGGGTGACCCCACCTTCACCCATAAGTATCTAGGATAGGCTCCGCCCCCATGACCCTAGTGAGGATAAAGCGGGTTCAGAAAATGAATGAATGAGTGTTAGTGTTTCCCTCCTAAATGTGTGCTACTGTTTCCTGCCACACTAATGGCGGCAAATTCAAATGGAATGTTTGCACAGTGTCTGTCATGTGTCTTTAAAGGGCCGGGGGGGGGGGGGGGGGGTCCCACCAGGAAACCACAGGGAACAGAACTGAGGACAGATTTGATTAAATGTTGGAATGTTTGAATGTTTGAAAAAACTAGTGACCTTTAACCTCCACCATGACCTTGACATCAGACTGTTCCTTGTCCACAGTACTGTGTCCTACAGTCTGGCACCGACAGGACCATGAACTGTCCCATCATGAACAGATTAAACACTGAACTGGACAAAAGAGTGGAGGAGCTGAAAGAGCAGATTATTGACTTAAAAAAGGAATTTTTGGGGTAGGGGGGGTGGGGGGGTTGAATGAAAATTTCCCAAAAATGACACAGGAGTGTTTAGAACATCTTGTGCATCAGAAAATCAGGGCTAATGTGGTATTGATATTAAGCCCCCCACCCCACCCCCCAATTGTGGTGAAACTGTCTTGTCCTGTTGAAACTGTTCAGGGATCTGTGTAATTCCTGGAGCAGATGCAGGTGAGTTATAGCCTCTGGGGTGGGGGGGGTCTCAGTGCAGATGTGCTGTCCTGCTCTAAAGGCCTCAGTGTCATGGACAGTCGTAAATCTGCGCTGTGTGTGAGGGGTTTTTATCTGACAGTGGACGGGGTCCATTATTTAACCCATGAACACCCAGAGCCACGGCTTGTCCATACAGCAGATCTGACGACCATGACGGGATGACAAACTGCATTTTACACCAACTATTCCAACATATTAATAGGTTTAAAGGTCAGGGTTAGGGTCAGGACATGGGCTCTGTAAAGTGCCTTGAGATAATTGTCATTTACTGAACTGACTTTAACAATAATAACAAAGTAAAATCCCAGTGTTGAGAACAGTGGTGTCTGCAGTTCCTTCTGTTCAACCCCAAGGTTAGAGTTCTTCACATGTCCTATATTATAGTGTACCTGAACTGGACTGTACTTATTCCACTGTTTTGTTTTGTTTTGCACGGATCTCTGTTATTTATTAAGTGTGGACTGTGGATGATAATTAGCATCGGCGCTAACTCTGGCACATTCACGTTTCTACTGAAATGGAACGTCTAAATGTGTTCATTCATGTGCACTGTCCCACCTAAATAAAGATACATACAATACAATTATTAATGAAAACTAGCGAAATGACAAAAACGAGAATTGTAAAAACATTTTCGTAAATTGAAATAAATAAAAACTATAATTAAAAGAAAAAAAAAACCCATAACTAACTGAAACTGTATTGTGTGTTTACAAAAGTAACTAAAACGGATAAAAATTATGGGTAAAATTCCCTTTGTTTCGTCTTTGTCAATGTCGATTGATACGAAATCGATTTATTTTGCTTAAGCAATTTAGCTAGTGTCTCCTACGACACTTTTTGCTCCGTCACTTGTGTTCACTTGTGGTTTCCAGTCGTCTTCTGGTCCCCACTCTACCTGGAAACATGGAGACTGAAGCAGCAGAGTCCTGTCTGGGATTGATTTGAATATGACGACAGAGAGGAAGAGAAAAGAGACCACTGAACTACAACTAAACTACAGCTGAACTACAACTAAAACTAAAACGAAACTAAAACTAAAACTAAAACTAAACTAAACTAAACTAAACTAAACTAAAACTAAACTACAACTAAGCATTTAGAAAAAAAGAAAACTAATAAAAACTGTCAAACCTGCTCTAAAAGCGAATTAAAACGAACTGAATTAGAGAAAAAAAGTCAAAACTAAATAAAACTAAACCAGAATGAAAAATCCAGAACTATTGTAACCTTGGCAGAGACACTGAGTTTCTTCTTGGTGAAACTGAAATGTTTGTTGAAAAAGTTTGCAAACACCCAGTGTTAGTGTGTAGCGTGTGTGTTCTGTCATTGGTCCACGTGGACAGGGTCAGTGCCAATCAAACAGCCCAAGAACCTCTCATCAGAGCCTTAATTGCACCATTTGGAGGTAAACAGTGTGTTGAACGTGACCCTGTGGAGGTGTGACGTAGTCATTTAGAAAAAAACCTAAACTAAAACTAAAACTAAGCATTTAGAAAAAAATTAAAACTAATAAAAACTATCAAATCCGCTCTAAAAAAAATTAAAATGAACTGAATTAAAGAAAAAAAAGTCAAAACTAAATCAAACTAAACTAGAATGAAAAATCCAGAACTCTTCGAGCCTCGTTCAACACCTGTGTAAACCTGCTGCACTGGTCTGAGGACCACAGCCCAGACCTGGACAGGAATGGAACCTGGACTCCATTTAGGTCCAAAGGCCTTTTGAAGTCTGAGCTCTGTCATCATGAGTTCACAGAAGCAAACCCCAGTAAAGAGGACGACGGGAACCCCTTTAACACTGACACAAACCAACGGACGTAGAAGAGTAGATGTTCCAACTCAAAGCTTTTCCACACATTCTGTCCGTACATGTTGGTCACTGTTGAACCCACATGACACACACTGATGGAAATGTTTCTGTTCACTGTCAGCTCTGCTTCAACACCAACACAGACTAATTCTGAAACATCCCGGGTTTGTTTTATGATATCAGCGGGTTTGAAATGTGAGCGAACACTCAGGTTTGTAATGTTCGTCACCTTGGCTTCAACAAACAAAGCTGTGTATGTGAGAGAGGGAGGGGTTGGAGGTGAAGAATCATCTGCTGACATGTCTGGGCCTCCGTTACCATACCAACTGCATTCTAATGCACTTGAAGAACTTTACAGCTGGCCAAAGTGCCATACGCCAAACATAAAACTAGGGATTAACCCAGTGGTTCCAACCTGACCCCATTTTAACATCACACATTTCTGGAGACCCCAGACATTCAAAACAGAGACTTTGTTTTTGCTAAAATTAATTTTTGATCATGTAATAGTTTGCTATACTATGTTGCATATAAACATTATTTTTATTAAACATTTAGTCTATATAATGTGTATTATTGTGGACAGAGGCAGTAAATCCAGGTGTAGATTACTGCACAAAGGCTCAGGATCTGTCCAGTCAGTCCAGCTGGGATTTACAAGGAGGACAATTAATACTGAACAAACAAGAACTGAAACTATGAATGATGAAAGAGCTGCAGCATCTGAAACTGACCACAGTGAACATGTGACACAAACAGAACCACAGTGCTGCAGTTTCAGACTCAGAGTTTGTCATGTCTTTTATGGATTGGGATTGTCTCTGTCAACTCAGCAGATATTTTGATTAGTAAGTTGTTTGTTGTTTTTTTTTTCCTGGGTTGGGCCCAGGATGGAGCCTTGGGGCACCCCTTTAGTGATCGTGAGAGGGTCAGACAAGATGTTTTCAGTCTTCACTTGCTGAACTCGGTTGTTTAGATAGCTGGCGAACCAGGTGCAGGAGTGTGATGACCAGACAATGCTGGTCAGTTCAGTTCAAATAGAACTTGTCCATTTGTGACATGAAAATACAGCATTAATTGTGCTGAAATTGGACATTTTTGATCTGA
This sequence comes from Sphaeramia orbicularis, assembly GCF_902148855.1. Classification (NCBI taxonomy): domain Eukaryota; kingdom Metazoa; phylum Chordata; class Actinopteri; order Kurtiformes; family Apogonidae; genus Sphaeramia; species Sphaeramia orbicularis. Next base: position 59,067,973 of record NC_043977.1, on the reverse strand, counting down.
AAACATAGTTCATATGAGCATCAACATGTTGAACAGAACTGAAATCCTGTCCATTTGCAGAACTGTCATTTACCAACACAAAGTTCCTTGGATTCACTGAGACTGATTTAATATGAACACAGACACAAAGAAGAGCTGTGAGCACATTTCACAGTAACATGGACAAACCAGATGCATAATGACGGTGTTTGGGAGAAAAATGCATTTGTCATTAACATTTGAGGATATGTGTGCGTCAGTGCAGTAGCGGAGGAAGTGATCTCTGTTTTTAGTAAAACAGCTGAAGGTCTGATGGACTTTTCTGCAAACAATTATTCCAGAATCTTCTCCTCTGAAACCTTTTGTCAGAATGACTTGACATTTGTTGTGGAACATCTTTGGGGTAAGATCTAACAAGTTTGTTCAAAGAATTGGAAAACATTAATTTTGGAATTTTTTAAATGAAATTTTTAAATGTCCCAAATCCCCTTTGATTTATAATGGGATACATTTCAAAGTGCTTTAAGTTTAAAACAGTTGAAGAGATTGATATAATTATTGATAATAGATAGGAAGTCACATATCGATGGCCAGAATACAAAACCTCCTATGTGAAAAAATCACTTTTTTGAGGAAACAAAAAAAAAAAAAATTATTTTTATTATAGTATGATCTTTATTAAAGATATCCAAGCATATTCTACTGTTCTCAGACTCTCGTTCTGTATTATGTGTTAACGATACACACTAGGTATTTATGCTTCTCACCATTTAATGTGAAAACTCAGAATCTAAAAATTTGCAGATAGGAGGTTTTGTTTTTTGGCCATCGATATGGGCTTTGATTTGGTGCCATGACCTTTGACCTTGGGTGACCTTGAAAGGACAAATCCAGACACAAAACTGTCAGTTCTGCAAGAAGTTTTCCTTAAAGCAGCGTATGACATTGGTCACTCATTTTTCCTCAGATCTGTCCAACCCCAGTCAGAGTCTAATGCCCCCGTTTCCACTGCGTGGTATCGGCTCGACTCAACTCGACCTTTTGCATTTCCATTACAAAAAAGGACCTGGAATCTGGTACCTGGTACTAGTTTTTTTGGTATCACTCTGCCGAGGTTCCAGGCGATACTAAACCGTGACATATAAACACTGCAGACCACTGATTGGTCAGACAGTTTTCTCTGTGACCCGCCGTTTTACAAAAAACAGATGCGTTAGTGGACAGTAAATCTGTGGGGACATTAATCCACATGATAACAGCCCAAAACTACACCAGGGTTGGTCCAGGAGATTCAGTCTTTGGTGGACGACGTAAAAAATCAGACGAGACAACACGCAACGGGTGAGTTTATCAGTAACTCTCTGAGCAGACGACACAGAAGTAATGCGCCGTATCGCTATGACGACCAGGTACTCTAAAGTCAGTAGTATCCTGTAATAGAAACGGTCTGCAGGAATACTGAGCCAAGCCAAGCCGAGCTGGTTCCACGTAGTGGAAACGTGGCATAAGTATCAGGAATCCCTTAGTCTGTCTGAGATTACACACCTGAACCACTTCCCTCACGGTGAACAACTTCGAAGCGCACTCCATCACAAGACGTCTGTTTGTTTACAGACCAAACCAATATGTCACTCAGGCCTTTTCGGAAATTTTGTTTATGAAGTGCATTGTGGGAATCCACACAGTATGGATGCAGCTGCAACAAACACAGAAACGTCTGTTTATCTGTAAACAAACAGACGGTGTTTATGGTGGAGTACACTTCCAAACTGTTGACTGAGGGAAGTGATTCAGGTGAGTGATCCCAGACAGACCAACAGACTAGATGACATATACTGGGGTTGGACCACCTGAGGAAAAACTACTGACCAACCTCATACACAGCGTTAACAGCATGTGCAATATGATGAAATATCCTAGTATCTAAGGCTGTTAGAAAATATCGGTTCTGCAATATATCACGATATTTCATTTCACAATACTGTATCGATATTAAAAAGTACTGTACCGATATTTTCAGGTATTTATTCAAATGCAGATATGGCAGAGGTTCATTTTTTGTTTTTTGTTTTTCTTATAGTTTATATTTTATTTATTATTACTTAACACTGTTTTATTAAATACTGGTTTTTGAATCATCCTAAAAGCACCTTTTACTGTCTGAGAGGCAGATGTTCATTCCTTCGGAAATGAGGAGGATTAGAAAAAAATTGTGATAGAACATTAGATCCTGTTGGGATCAAATAAAAATGTTTTTAGTATTTGCACGTATTTCTGGAGTAATTCAATTCTTCCAGGAAATAATCTTTAAAAAAAAAGAAACAAACAAAAAATTGCCTTTTTAACAGTATCATGATATATTGTGATATATCGTATTGTGATCCTAGTATTGGGATTTGTATCGTATCACCAGATTCTTGCTGATACACAGCCATACTGGTATCATGACTCTACTGATGACACAAACCTTTGACCTAAGATGATCTGGAAAGGTCAAATGAATGTCAGTTAATGTCTTTAAATCTTGGACACTTGGTCCTATTTTTGGTCTAAAAACGGAGTAGACAGGGATGAGGCCAGAGGCTAATGTCACTGGACTTATATTCGTGTGTCCTCATTGTCGGCTTACATTAAAAAAAAAGTCAACTTATTTAAACATAAATTCGTCCTCGTGAGGATAAAGCGGGTTCAGAAAATGAATGAATGAATGAATTCGTCCTCCGTTCCTTTTTCAGTAAATGCTCAGTGATCTTATCGTACCAAGTAAACAAGAAAACGCTGAAATTCAGTCCAGTGTACCAGTTATTCCAGTGGTTGTGTTTTCTTTCAGGTCAGTAAATGAACAGTTCATTTGGTTTCTGTGATTTCCCAGCAGAATGTGTGACGGTATTAAACTGAACTGTGTCAGTGAAGGAGCAGATCTGAAAACAGCTGTCAATCAAACCGCATTCAGCCTCGGACCTGTCCTCCGATCGGCACGCAGAGCTCGGCGTCCGGCCTGGCTAAGCTCCACCCACGGCTCCGTTCGCCCCCGGATGCTCGGCATCTCCGGGGGCGGGACGACACGGTGTCCTTTGTCCAGTGCTGGTCCAGTCTGTAGTGGTTTTTCCAGCAGTTCCACTCAGTCCCATTGAAGGTCATGGACGCTGAGCGCTACGGACAAATGCACTGAGCAGAGATGAGGAGAAAACACAGACACGGGAATGGAGGAGAAGTGAACAACATCCAGTCCACTGATCTGGGATCAAACTGATTCTGAACCAACTGGTCTGAGAGATGAACGTGTTCCAACACATTTGGAGTCAATGAAATGAAAACAACTGAACAGATCTGAGCATTTAATGGAGTCATTTTAGGGTCAGAGGAGCTTCCACTGCAGTCTGACACTAAACACCACTGGTATATGTATATAAATTAGTAATCAACAGGAGCAATATTGTGCTATTAAATAAACATTTTCAGGTATTTAGGTACATATTAAATACAGATGTAAAGGCAATGAACCTAATAATATTTTCCACTGAACAGGGGGAGTCCTGAAGGCCCTTTTGCTTTGTTGACCTCAGTATCTGCTTCAACTTCAGCATCAGCCAAACTGATAATATATGAAGCTGAGTATCCTTTCGGTTTCAGAGCTTTGTGCTGGAACATTGTGTGATCTGCTCCATGTCAGACTGTACACATACAGGTTTGTTTGGGTTGACAGACTCTGCACCTTTTGGATGAGGACAGTTGAGGGTAACTACAGCTGTTGATAGTGTGTGTGCTAACTGTTGAACTGCTGAACCTGTTTGAGTTCACGTCCATCCTGTGGAACATGTGCTCTTCATATCCTGTCCAGATCCATCCAACACACACACTGATCAGGCGAAATAAAACACTGACACACTTTTGTAAATGTGAAACACGTACCACACCATCTGTCCAGCCTTTATCTGAAATTAAACCAAACTATTTTAATAAAAACTAATCCACTAATTCAGCACGTGTCAGATGGTTTCATTTCAGTCCCAGTTCTATTACTAGAACCATCTACAACATCAGAACACAATGAGGAAGTGTCTTTATGCCCTTAAGGTGAAAACTAGAACATTCTCAAAGCCATATGTTCCACTGACAGAGAACTCCAAATAGAAAATGTAAGCATCTTTAAATGTGTTCAAACCAGTTAACTCTGTATGATGTTCCTGTCTGCGGTGGATCCAGTCGAAAGCAAAGGAAAAAGGATGAGGTCATACATTCCAGTTCAGCAGAGCACAGCGTTAACGTACACAGAGAGAGGGAGAGTCATACAGCAGATGGAAACCAGTAAACTGAGTATACAGCAGATGGAAACCAGTAAACTGAGTATACAGCAGATGGAAACCAGTAAACTGAGTATACAGCAGATGGAAACCAGTAAACTGTGGATTCAGTCCACACACCAAGGTTACAATGGTTTTGGATTTTTCATTGTAGTTTAGTTTTATTTAGTTTGGACTTTTTTTTTTTCTAATTCAGTTCGTTTTCATTCGTTTTTAGAGCAGGCTTGATAGTTTTTATTAGTTTAGTTAGTTATTATTATTATTATTAGTTGTTTTTTTTTCTAAATGCTTAGTTGTAGTTCAGTTGTAGTTCAGTTGTAGTTTAGTTTAGTTGTAGTTCAGTTGTAGTTCAGTTGTTGTTCAGCTGTAGTTTAGTTGTAGTTCAGTTGTAGGTCAGTTGTAGTTCAGTTGTAGTTTAGTTTAGTTGTAGTTCAGTTGTAGTTCAGTTGTAGGTCAGTTGTAGTTCAGTTGTAGTTTAGTTGTAGTTCAGTTGTAGTTCAGTTGTAGTTTAGTTGTAGTTCAGTTGTAGTTCAGTTGTAGTTTAGTTGTAGTTCAGTTGTAGTTTAGTTGTAGTTCAGTTGTAGTTTAGTTGTAGTTCAGTTGTAGTTCAGTTGTAGTTTAGTTGTAGTTCAGTTGTAGTTCAGTGTAGTTTAGTTGTAGTTTAGTTGTAGTTCAGTTGTAGTTTAGTTGTAGTTCAGTTGTAGTTCAGTTGTAGTTCAGTTGTAGTTTAGTTGTAGTTCAGTTGTAGTTCAGTTGTAGTTCAGTTGTAGTTCAGTGGTCTCTTTTCTCTTCTTCTCTGTGCTCCTATTCAAATCAGTCCCAGACAGGACTCTGCTGCTTTAGTCTCCATGTTTCCAGGTAGAGTGGGGACCAGAAGACGACTGGAAACCACAAGTGAACACAAGTGACGGAGCAAAAAGTGTCGTATGGAGACAGCACAGAAAACTGAGAGAGACAAAGAAATCCATTTAACATCAGTCTGACATTGACAAAGATGAAAACGAAGGGAATTTGATCCAGAATTTGTATCTGTTTTAGTTAGTTTAGTAAACACACAATACAGTTTCAGTTAGTTATGGTTTTTTTTCTTTTAATTATAGTTTGTATTTGTTTCAGTTAATGAAAATGTTTTTACAATTCTAGTTTTGGTCATTTCATTAGTTTTCATCAACGATAATAACCTTGACACACACACACACTGCTGCTGTTTTATTGGTTCAGTTCCTCTGTGGTCTTGGAACAAAAGCATTCGGTGCATGTACTGAACCCTACATATATTCAAAGAAATCTATCAGATTATTGTCTGAGATGAGCCCAAAAAGTTCCATTCACTAAATAATTCACATAAAACCCATTAAACTGCTGTTCTAACAGTTGTTGGACTTCCTCGTGGACTTACTTTCATCCACAGAGATCAGACCAAAGCTTTACCAAACACATGTAGTTTATTGTCATTGGAAGTGTGTTTGTTCTGTTCTTTTCTCCGTCCAATCTGACGTTTGGGATAAAGGAGGGAACAGATTTCTCATGTTTATAATATTTATATCCATAACTCCAAAGTGGCAGTAGATGAGTGGTCGTCATTGTGCTACAGTGTTAAAGTCATGTTGTTCAGCCCAGTCAGTTCCAGCTCACATCAGGGAGAACCTACAACTGGGCCATCCCATAATAAGAGCAGGACAGAACACATGTGCTGTGTATCAGAGATGGAACCATATGAAAATTTCATATCATGGTTATTGTGACCAAAATTATCACGGTTCTCATTATTATCGTGATATTGTTGTAATTGTGCTCAAAATGTTCAAACAGTACAAATACACACACTGAAAGAATTAAACCAAGTTGTATTTTAAATAAATAAATAAATATAATAATCGTCCCACTGTCCCTTCTGTGTCAGAACCGTTCCAATATTAACCCTTAGCGGTCTGAGCCTATTTTGTCTGTTTTTTCAGTCCTTTTGATTTGGCCTTTATATACTATAGAAACAAATGTTTACTATACCCATGTTTGGGATCAGTTTTTTCAGCACAACTTCATCTATATCATCTGTCTATTATTTTTTCACTTGAACCTACTATAAAAACATAAAAGGACAAAAAACACACAAAAAATAAATAAAATCAGATTTGAAAAATGTATATAATTTAATGCATAAATAACACACAGATGCTTAACGAACCTTTTCACAATTTTAAAAGTGAATATTGGTTCCAAATATTAGGTGTAGAGAATTAAAATTGTAATAAATTCAAACTATACTCAAATATTTGACATTAAAGCAGATCTGTCCAGAGGGTTTTTCCCCCTAAAAGTGCAGTAATCAAACACAGTTATCATGAGAATTAGAATTTAAACGGTAATACAAATCGTCTGTGATTTTACTGCTGTTTATTGTTATACCAGTAATGGTTACATCTGTAGTTGTGTGTGCAGAAACACAGGATCACTACTGTGTCCAACCAGCTGACAATTTAACCCTTTCATTCATGAATTCTGAAAAAAAGTATCTAGATTTTTTTTACTCAAAATTAGGCTGAAGTTGAAATGTATTTTGCATTTTTTATATGGTTTTATTAAGAAGCTATTTAACCTCCTGAGACCCAGGAAAGTACAAGTTTAGGCTTTTTATTTTTTTATTAAATAATTGCCTATTTTGGAAACATCATGATGCAACAGTTTTTTCAGATGTTTTTTTTTTTTTTTTTTTTTTTAAATTATGGGATGTCCTTTGCAGTGGACAGTTTTTGTTTTGTTTTGGGTTTTTTTTTGATAAAGCTGTGAAACTCTTGTCCAAAAATGTGGACAGAAAACCTACAGCTGGGCTTAGGAGGTTAAATTTATGAGATCACAGAGGAGTCCAAATTCTAAAACTAAGATGATCCTTTTTTTGATTGTATGGCTTAGAGTCTGCAGAGACTGCCCTCATGTGGTTTGGACAATATTGCCTTTATAACCCTCAGGAACTATGTGTCCATAAATGTGGACATCATGCGTGAAAGGGTTAAATATGTGCAGATACAACAGTGTGTTTGCTCGCTTTGAAAATCCAAATGGTGCAGCCCACATGTTCCAGTGTGATTTCCAGGTGCAGAAGGAGCTTCAGTGGGTTTATGAGGCGTCCTGCTCCTGCAGAGCTGATCAGTAACCCCTAAAGAAAACCCAGATCTACAGTGTCCTGTTTGGTTTGACCCTGAGCTCCAGCCGTTCATGCTGTGTTCTAACGGACCCTCAGGCTGTGTTTAAAACCCCTTCTGTAGTTCCACCTCTATCTGAGTCTGCTCAGTTTGTTCCTCCTCCCACAGAACACAGCTCCTGTTTGTACTCGTCAGTATTTGTCTGATTTGTACTTTTATCCTGGACTCCCTCTTGTTTTGACATGATGCAGCCGGTCTCCACCACAGGCCACAGGGCGTCTTCTACATGTTTACATTATTTTAAAAGGATGGATGTTGATACTCAACAACATTTATACTGATGTTAACCCTCCGGTATCCTGTCCAGCAAGGCACCAAGTGTGTGTTTTTGGCACACTTGTGGAATAATGTCAAAAAATTTCTTCATACAGTTTGTTTTTAACTCTTTTACACTTTTTTCTGTTTCATCAGCTTGAGCCGTAAATAAAAATACCAAATACTCAATAATTGTCACATTTTTAACCTTTTAAATGCTGTGTTTGTAATGTAAACTAGCCATTTTTTTGATGCAAAAAACACACACACACAAAAAATTTAATATACTCCATAAAAAGTGGATCACATATTATTAGATTTTTTTCATCCTGGCATATGTCAGTGATTAACTCCAACACTGGTTAATTGCATCATTATTTTTGACGCTAGGTCAAATGTTCAAAAATACTAGCATCTGTCACCAAGTGTGCGTAAAATGCACACCTATAAATCAAACTATTAAATATTATATATGGATTTATTTTTCTGCTGTAATTTGATTTTATTTTTGTAAATCCAGCTCAGTCCTAATCATACAGATCAAATGTTAGAAACAGTGCGTTTTATGCACACTTGGCAGACAGATGCTAGTCTGGTCATTTTATTTTGTTTACAGTGTGCACATTTGAGTTGGTGGACAGAATTTTAAAGATCATGTAAAAATGAACAACTTTTGAATTCTAACCTTATTTAAATTGTGAAAAATAATATGAAGTTTTTTAACACGAAGTGCAAAGTGTGCGTAAAAGGCACACCTGGATACCGGAGGGTTAAACACTCAGATTTAACCTCATGTACACAAAACACATTGTGACCTTTTATTGTCATTGTAGCACGTACAAGATTTTAAAGTGCCGTCCAACCTGTACATCATAAGTCAAATCCAATACAAAACCTACAGTAAAAGCAGCTAAAACACACAGGTGTAAAAGCAGCCGAAGCCTTCAGTCCCACACTGTCCTACATTCTGTTACTGAACTGATCCTCTTTAAAACATACTGCACATTAGACGTGTTTTCAGTGTCGAGTCAGTGGTTTCAGGATGAACTTCTGACTGTTCTGTCAGTGGGTTTGTCCACAGCGCTGGGCCAAAGATCAGTCACTTCTGCCCTTTGATTCAAACAGGGTCAGAAATGGGTCCAAAAAGCCCAGACGGAAAGGATAAAAGTATATATAAAAAAAAGAATACAAGTATAAAAAAAAATGATAAAAGTCAAACTGCTGACTTCAAAACAGTGGTTCACAGACCAGCTGATGACATCACAGTGTGTGTGTGTGTGTGTGTGTGTGTGTCTCTATACGGCTGATGACATCACAGTGTGTGTGTCTGTGTCCATACAGCTGATGACATCACAGTGTGTGTGTGTGTGTGTGTGTGTGTGTGTGTCTATACAGCTGATGACATCACATTGTGTGTGTGTGTGTATGGCTGATGACATCACAGTGTGTGTACAGTCCACTTCCCATACGTTGTAACAGACACAGCTGTATCAGACTGTATGTACAGATGGCTGCTGTTTCCTGTTTCCTGTGTGATCTTCGTCCTGCTCAGTATCTGCTCAGTGTTCTCTGTGGTTTACGCTTCAGTAACTGAGCGTGAACGTCTTCATCAAAGGCCAGTAAAACCGTTGTGAGTAGCCCCTCCCACTGCTGACATCACTCAGACTGGCGCCCGCGGGGACGCACAACATTTATGACTGTCTTTATTGCTAAATGGAGCCCTTGAAGTTTACTGCTCTCTGCATTTTTGTAGAAGACAGAGGTGATGGGGTCAAAGGGCACCAACGTTAGAGACGCACGGCGAGGGCTGGTCACATGACTAACCAATTACAGCGCAACTCCACCACATATTCCATTGTTAAATGTTTTTTTTTGTCTCATTTTATCTCAGTGTTTTCAGCACCTGATGCACCAACCAACAGCTTTAAATGAACAAAGGGAAATACCACACTACCCACAATTCATAGCACCGAGCTGAAGACAATAAAGCACTCAGCAGGTTTAAGACCCTGAGCTCTTAGAAAACTTGACTACAGGAGCCCAGAACAAATGGATGGGTGGATGGACGGATGGGTGGTCATTATTTTCCCTCTTTAATTGGACTCTTTGGACAGTCCAGTGTTTCAAAGTCAGTCCCACAGATCCGGACCTTAGGTGAACCCGGGTCCCAGTCCCAGGAGGACCAGGTTTTGTGGTTCACATACTGGTCCAGTGGAGTCTGATAGCTCCATTTGTGTTTTCATGTGTGTGTCTGCTGTAGTTGTCCTCTGCTGTGTGATAATGAACTACTGAGAACCAACAGCTTAATATGGAGCATTTACAGCAGCTGTCAGCTGGTGTGGAGTCAAAGTAATCTGATTACACTGATACATTCAGCCTCAGGGAGAACAGATCTGGGTTCACCCATCAGTTTAGTAGAGCCATCTAGTCCCTAACCCTAACCCTAACCCTAACATGTTCTTTTTTTGCTGTTTGGTTTTTATTGTTGTCGTTGCTTTTGTTTGTCATGTATGTTTTTATTGTCTTTTTAATCTCTCTAGATATAGTTATGTATTTATTATTTATTCATTTATTTATCTGTTTATTATTTATTTCCTGATCATGTATTATTTACCTCCTTATTTGTTGATCCTCTTCTTCAGACATGCTGTCCTTTCAGTATTTACAACGACTGTTCACCTTAAACCTCATTCTGCTCCACCTGCTCACTTTAACCCAGCCCAGGGTCTGGGGGGGGGGGGGTGCTGGGTCTGTGTGTGTATGTGTGTGTTGGGGGGAGGGGCTGTGGTCCTGGTCTGGGGGGGCTGCTGTGGTCTCTCTGCTTGCCCTCCTCCTCTGTGTGTGTGTGTGTGTGTGTGTGTACTCAGTCTTACCTGTAGTAAAGCTCAGAGCTGCCCCCTACTGTTTAGAACACACCACAGGTACTGACCACAGGTACTGACCACAGGTCCAGACCACAGGTACTGACCACAGGTACTGACCACAGGTCCAGACCACAGGTCCAGACCACAGGTACTGACCACAGGTACTGACCACAGGTCCATACCACAGGTACTGACCACAGGTACTGACCACGTCCATACCACAGGTACTGACCACAGGTACTGACCACAGGTACTGACCACAGGTACAGGGGTCACATCACAGATACAGAATAAAGACATGTTCATATGTCCTTTTTACTGTTACATGTGGATTTTTGTATAAAAAAAATAACATAAAAAATATAAAAATATGCTTTATCTGGAAAATAATTTGTCTTTTATTTCAATAAATATTTATTTTTCAAATAAACCCAAAGTTTTTCCAAACCTGCTTCAGAACATTAGTCTACATCTGGTTTGAATGTTCAGCCCCTCTGTCCTGTTTTTAGGAGTTTCACACAAACACCCTCTCATATAGGTTGAGGAAGCAAAATGTACGATATTTTGAGGCAGGGATTGAAAGACAGTGTATGACCAATTAGTTTAGTGAAAGTCATGAGAATGTATTTGCCACAAGAAAATGTCCATAATAGAAAATGTTTTTATTCTATGTGTCCTCCTTCTTTCTCAATAACTGCCTTCACACGCTTCCTGAAACTTATGCAAGTGTTCCTCAAATATTGGGGTGACAACTTCTCCCATTCTTCTTTAATAGTATCTTCCAGACTTTCTGGTAATAGTTTTGCTCATAGTCATTCTCTTCTTTCCATTATAAACAGTCTTTATGGACACTCCAACTATTTCTGAAATCTCCTTTGGTGTGACGAGTGCATTCAGCAAATCACACACTCTTTGACGTTTGCTTTCCTGATTACTCATATGGGCAAAAGTTTGTGAAAAGGTATGGATAATAGTGTTAGGTATGATTATGACATCAGTATATGTTTGGGTTCAAAACAACTGACGTAGTGTCTGCTGAGAAAAAACAACTAAATGTTCAGTGTACATTTTGCTTCCCCACCCTGTATATATATATATATATGTATATATTTGTGTGTGTGTGTGTGTGTGTGTGTGTGTGTGTGTACTCCATATGCTATGTTATCATTGTTGTTATCCTTATGGTTATGATTATCTACACTAAATATGTGTGATTATGTTTTTATTAGAATCCAAAAACCTTTCAACAGATGAATGAGTCCTGACCTTTATCAGGATATAACTGTCTGTCATGTGGTGACATCATTCCTGTATTAGGTTGTGATACTGACCATCCCTTTATAGTTTTTATAGTCTTATATTGGGACTAGCACGTTGACCCTTTGGGGAACCACAGGTTCTAGATGTGGTAGTTTTTGTGGTGGGGACAACTTCATTTCCCATCATGCAGTGTGGTACTGTGCTTCTGGTCCACTGCCATGGACATAGTAACAGGATTATAAGGCTGTTGTATTCAAAATAACTGATATGTTGTAAATATTGGTCCGATCAGCCGACTGCAGGGCTTTCAAACTCATTTTAGTTCAGTTCCATATTCAGCCTAATTTGATCTGCAGCGGGCCAGAACCAGTAAAATAATGACTTAATAACCTATAAATGATGACAAATCCAAGTTTTACTTTTTGTTTTAGTGCAAAAAAAACGACAATTAAATTATAATTAAATTAAAATATTTACATTTTACAAAAAAGATGTGAATAACCTAAAAAAAAAAAAGAACTTTCATTTGAAAAATTAATGCAATTTGAACACTCTTCTTCCTGGACTTCTCATTTCTACATGTGCATTTCCACACAGTGTTCCATAAACATTTGGGAACAGACAGAATATTGTTCAAATGTTGGAGTTTGAACTAAAATGTGAACAGTTTCTCCAATATTCCATCTGTTATTCTGAACACAACTGCAGATCCCAGTGGATCCATAAATGCACCAAACATTTAGGAACAGGCAGAATATTGTTCAAACTGCACAGTTCAGGTTGTTCATCTGTGCTTTTATTTATGGATTTATTTGCATTTTATTGTGAAAGAATAGTTTTGTAAATGTCAATATTTTCATAGTGGAATGTTATTTTTTTAACTTCAATTTTTTCCACATAATTGTTCACAGTAAATGTGTGTTTGTCATTATTCTGGTTTATTGTGTTGTTCTTTTGACTGTAGATCCCATTGGTCTGGATGTGGAACCTGAACCACCTGGACTGTTCAGGTTCAGTTAGGACCTTTCATCCTGCAGGGCCACAATGGAACCTTTGGTGGGCCGGTTTTGGCCCCCGGGCCACATGTTTGACACCTGTGTTCTACTGGGATCTTTACTGTGCAGATGGAAGTGTTCGTCTACTGTAGGAACCAAACTGGACACATACACACATCTACATTTAACACAAACACACACACACACACTTCCTTTTCATCTTTTCCATCTTGTTCTGTCTTTTCTCTTTCTTGCTCTTCTCATGTGTTTGTGTCTTTTAGCAGGTTTTTGTTTGGCTCAGTTTTGTGTGTAACTTTATTCTTGTTACACCTTTTATAAAGATGTCGGACCTGTGTTCTGTGGTTCTATTGGACCTGTGTTCTGTGGTTCTATTGTACCTGTGTTCTATCGGACCTGTGTTCTGTGGTTCTGTCGGACCTGTGTTCTATCGGACCTGTGTTCTGTGGTTCTATTGGACCTGTGTTCTGTGGTTCTGTCGGACCTGTGTTCTGTGGTTCTATTGTACCTGTGTTCTATCGGACCTGTGTTCTGTGGTTCTGTTGGACCTGTGTTCTGTGGTTCTGTTGGACCTGTGTTCTGTGGTTCTATCGGACCTGTGTTCTGTGGTTCTGTTGGACCTGTGTTCTGTCAGACCTGTGTTCTGTGGTTCTGTCGGACCTGTGTTCTGTGGTTCTATTGGACCTGTGTTCTATTGGACCTGTGTTCTGTGGTTCTGTTGGACCTGTGTTCTGTGGTTCTGTTGGACCTATGTTCTGTCAGACCTGTGTTCTGTGGTTCTGTTGGACCTGTGTTCTGTTGGACCTGTGTTCTGTTGGACCTGTGTTCTGTGGTTCTGTTGGACCTGTGTTCTGTGGTTCTATTGGACCTGTGTTCTATCGGACCTGTGTTCTGTGGTTCTGTTGGACCTGTGTTCTGTCAGACCTGTGTTCTGTGGTTCTGTCGGACCTGTGTTCTGTGGTTCTATTGGACCTGTGTTCTGTGGTTCTGTTGGACCTATGTTCTGTCAGACCTGTGTTCTGTGGTTCTGTCGGACCTGTGTTCTGTGGTTCTATTGGACCTGTGTTCTATTGGACCTGTGTTCTGTGGTTCTGTTGGACCTGTGTTCTGTGGTTCTGTTGGACCTATGTTCTGTCAGACCTGTGTTCTGTGGTTCTATTGGACCTGTTTTCTGTGGTTCTATTGGACCTGTGTTCTGTGGTTCTGTTGGACCTGTGTTCTGTGGTTCTGTCGGACCTATGTTCTGTTGGACCTGTGTTCTGTGGTTCTGTCGGACCTGTGTTCTGTGGTTCTGTTGGACCTGTGTTCTGTGGTTCTGTCGGACCTATGTTCTGTTGGACCTGTGTTCTGTGGTTCTGTTGGACCTGTGTTCTGTGGGTTTGTCGGACCTGTGTTCTGTTGGACCTGTGTTCTGTGGTTCTGTTGGACCTGTGTTCTGTGGGTTTGTCGGACCTGTGTTCTGTTGGACCTGTGTTCTGTGGTTCTGTCGGACCTATGTTCTGTTGGACCTGTGTTCTGTGGGTCTGTCGGACCTGTGTTCTGTGGTTCTGTTGGATCTGTGTTGCTCTCTGAACCCCCCCCCCCCCCCCCCTCCACTGTGTCTGAGTGGCTCGGTTCCAGACATGAAGGTCCAGTTCTGTCTGTAAATTCTCTGGTACCTTTGGATCCACATCAGTTCAGTCCATCTTTGCAGAACTTCTATAAATTCCTTTTCCAGGTGGTCCAGATGGTGGTGTTGGGTCTCCTGGTTCTGGTTCTGGTTCAGTTTTTTGGCTCCAAACAGAACAGTTAGATGGACTCTGGGTGGTTCTGCAGATCTGGTGTTGACCCAGTGGGTTCTGGTCTCAGGTGGTTGAAGGTTATTCACAGGTTTTCCACCAGTTTATTTATTCACATGATTTACACCAAATATCTACAGCTGTCACTAATGGATCTAGTTCTGATGGTCATCAGTACAGAACCAGAACCACAACTCAAGTTCTACCAACATTAACACGAGCAAAAACGGATTCAGTGAAAGTAACACTGTTCCTTTAAATATTAGATTTAGAGTTTATAGAACAGTGTTCCTTTAAATATTAGATTTAGAGTTTATAGAACAGTGTTCCTTTAAATATTAGATTTAGAGTTTATAGAACACTGTTCCTTTAAATATTAGATTTAGAGTTTATAGAACACTGTTCCTTTAAATATTAGAACCGTTTCATAAAAGAAAGCATTAAAAACATGCCAAATCACTGTTCAGGTTTGAAAGTTACTTGTGTTTTTACGTTACTGTTTAGGGAGCTGGTTTGTGTTGTTTTCCTTCTGTAACCCTCATAAGACAATGGCCTCCTCAGGTTGTGTAGGTCATTTAAGTGCAGCACCCACACTGTCCAGTAGGATGTGCAGTTTGACTAACTGACCTGAGCTCCATGTGCGTTCAGTCACTTCACTTCAAAGCAGCTCCATATGGTTGACTAGAGCTAACCAGAGCGAGGAAGTAAGAAAATCCTCAAGTGACATCAAATATGCTGTTGTATGGGCACTAATAATCTGTTATAAACAGGCTTTACACTTTGGCAAACGCCTTCGAGCTGTGAGAAGTGACTACTGGTTGAGAAATTACATGTAATCCTGGTGAGTGTACAACATGTTCACTGTTAGCCGGAAGCTATTGTTATGCTATGGACTTGACATTCTTACCAGATATCATTCTAAAAAACAAAAAACAAAACAAAAACAAGTACAGTTACATGACCTTGTCATAATGTTTTATCTAATGTTTTACCTGCTCTGGTGCATTTTGTATCACTGCAAATTGTATGTAATGATTAGAATAAGCTAATGCGCTAGCGCTAGCTGCTGATGCTAATTGCTAACGTGGTCCGTGCCCTTATCTAGGCCTGAATTACTACATTGTGGAAGCATGTGCTCTTTGAACTATAAATAAGTTTTATGATAAAATATATAGACATTTGGTTGGAAGATGGTTTTGGTTGTAAAATCATAAATGTGTGAATACTGTTAAAATTTCACTTCATTGTTATTGTTAAATACAGATAAAAGTCAGTAAGGTTAAAAAGGAATGATAAATAGTTTATTCTGATTAAGGAAATGTGGTTAATTTACAATTTCATGTTAATCAGTGTTTTATTTGTTAAAAATAGGAATTGTTTGACTTTAGGTTGAATCTGGACTAAATCTGTAAAACAATAGAAATGAAACAGAACCATCCATCACACTGAAAGTTAGATGTGATTTAGTTTAAGGAATGAGAAGTTGAAAATACATGTTCTACCATTTTTAAATACAAATTAAGGATCTGTAATGATGGTTAACTTCATTTCAAATGTATTCCAGATGGATTCAGTGATTCAACAACCAGTAAAATGTTAAACCCAACCCGTCCACTTACAGTTCTGTGTCATTTTATTGAACTACAGGTCAGTTTGTGAATGGACATGAACTGGACTACAGGTTCTGTTACTGCTCCCTCATACATCATCAACCTGATTTGAATAAATTATCCTGAACTTTCGGGTGCGGTGGAAACGCAGTTACCAGGAACTCTTTTACCCCAAAAAGTTCCAGGTAAATAAGTTCCTGGTAATAAAGTTCCTGGGCCTTTTGGTGGGAAAGGGCCTATTAAGGACCATCAAGTGTGACTGTCCGCCCCTGGATGGTACCACAGCATTAGGCAGTGTGTGTTTGTGTGGGTGGGTGGTACCACACAGCTGTATTCAGTGTGTGTTTGTGTGGGTGGTACCACAGCTGTATTCAGTGTGTGTTTGTGTGGGTGGTACCACAGCATTAGGCAGTGTGTGTGTGGGTGGGTGGTACCACAGCTGTATTCAGTGTGTGTTTGTGTGGGTGGTACCACAGCATAAGGCAGTGTGTGTGTGGGTGGGTGGTACCACAGCTGTATTCAGTGTGTGTTTGTGTGGGTGGTACCACAGCATTAGGCAGTGTGTGTATGTGTGGGTGGCTGGTACCACAGCTGTATTCAGTGTGTGTTTGTGTGGGTGGTACCACAGCATTAGGCAGTGTGTGTATGTGTGGGTGGCTGGTACCACAGCTGTATTCAGTGTGTGTGTGGGTGGGTGGTACCACAGCTGTATTCAGTGTGTGTTTGTGTGGGTGGTACCACAGCATAAGGCAGTGTGTGTGGGGGTGGGTGGTACCACAGCTGTATTCAGTGTGTGTGTGTGTGTGTGTGTGTGTGTGTGTGTGTGTGTGGTACCACAGCTGTATTCAGTGTGTGTTTGTGTGGGTGGTACCACAGCATAAGGCAGTTTGTGTGGGTGGTACCACAGCATTAGGCAGTGTGTGTTTGTGTGGGTGGTACCACAGCTGTATTCAGTGTGTGCTTGTGTGGGTGGTACCACAGCATTAGGCAGTGTGTGTATGTGTGGGTGGTACCACAGCTGTATTCAGTGTGTGTTTGTGTGGGTGGTACCACAGCATAAGGCAGTGTGTGTGGGGGTGGGTGGTACCACAGCTGTATTCAGTGTGTGTGTGTGTGTGTGTGTGTGTGTGTGTGTGTGGTACCACAGCTGTATTCAGTGTGTGTTTGTGTGGGTGGTACCACAGCATAAGGCAGTGTGTGTTTGTGTGGGTGGTACCACAGCATTAGGCAGTGTGTGTATGTGTGGGTGGTACCACAGCTGTATTCAGTGTGTGTTTGTGTGGGTGGTACCACAGCTGTATTCAGTGTGTGTTTGTGTGTGTGTGTGTGTGTGTGTGTGTGTGTGTGTGGTACCACAGCTGTATTCAGTGTGTGTTTGTGTGGGTGGTACCACAGCATAAGGCAGTGTGTGTTTGTGTGGGTGGTACCACAGCATTAGGCAGTGTGTGTATGTGTGGGTGGTACCACAGCTGTATTCAGTGTGTGTTTGTGTGGGTGGTACCACAGCATAAGGCAGTGTGTGTGTGGGTGGGTGGTACCACAGCTGTATTTAGTGTGTGTTTGTGCTTGTGTTGGAGGCTGATGGTGTCCGTCTGTCCTTCTGTCCATCTGACCGTCCGTCCTTGTATCTGTTCCAGGGGACGATGTGAGCTGTACTGCAGACGGACAGGTCTACACCAACAGGGACATCTGGAAACCTGAACCATGTCGGATCTGTGTCTGCGACAACGGTCAGGTCCTGTGTGACGAAATCCAGTGCGACGAAATAACCAACTGTGAGAAGGTGGTCATCCCCCAAGATGAGTGTTGTCCCATCTGTCAGTCCGACTCGTCCAACACTGGAGGACAGGACAACTATGGTGAGAAGACCACTGGTGGACCGAGACATTTACTGTTGGACTAAGACATTTACTGCTGGACCGAGACTTTTACTGCATTAATAGTCCTGTAGTGTCACTATGTCCATGTTTTAATACTGATGTAAAGGTCCTTTTATTGTCAACCTGCATTAACCCTTTATTAGGCAAGTGACTATTTTTGGTCATTTCCACACACATTCCAAGACAGTGACAGTAACAGTTCCAGTGAGGACAGTATTCAAGGCTTAAATTATTATTGTTTCTAAAATGACTCACAGATGGTTTGGACTGAATTTATATGAACATTCATTTTCTTTTTTTCTATGAATTTAAATGATCTTTCGATAAATTTCTAAAATATTTTGTTCTGACTGTAAATAATTTTTGACCATAACTAACCATCTAATTTCATCACATCTCACTCTCAACAGTGATTTATTTATTTGTTTATTTATTTTAAATTCATGGCTGTGATTTTAAATGTTCTACTTCTAGATTTCTAAAATATTTTTCGTGCTCTTTCATGATCACCCAAAAATTACCCCCAAACCTCCCGAAAATTACTCCAAAACCATCCAAAAATTAGCCCCAAACCACCCAAAAATTACTCCAAACCCACATCAAAATTGCTTCAAAACCACCTAAAAATTACCCACAAACCACCCAGAAATTACCCTAAAACCACCCCAAATTACTCCAAAACTAGCCAAAAATAACTCTCAAACCACACGAAAATTTCTCCCAAACCCCCCAAAATTACCCCCAAAAACCACTCGAAAATTACCCAAAAATTACCCCCAAATCACCCCAAAATTACTTCAAAACCACCCAAAAATACCCATAAACTACCCAAAAATTACTCCAAACCACCCAAAATTACTCCAAAACCATCCAATAATCACCCCAAACCACCCCAAAAATTTCTCCAAACCCACCCCAAAATTACTCCAAAACCACCCAAAAATTACTTGAAAACCACCCAAAAATTACTCCCAAACCACACCAAAATTACCCCAAAACCACCCCAAATTTACTCCAAAACCACCCAAAATTACCCCCGAGATACCCAAAAGTGACTCCCAAACCACCCAAAAATTACTCCCAAACCACCCCAAAATTATCCAAAAACCACTTATTAATCACCCTAAAACCATCTAAAAACAAAAACCTAAAAATCGTCCAAAAACCACCCAATTTGTTTTTTTTTTCCTCCATGACTCTGATTTTCAATGTTCTTCCTCTAAATGTCTGTAATATTTTTCCTGCTCTGACTAAATAGTTATTTTCTTGCTCCTCTAACCATCTACTGTCATCACATCTGACTGAGGAAGAAAAATCTACCTTTAAACTGTAGTGAAATACTGATGTTTATCAACTCTGTAGAAATAAGTATGTGGACACATCATGTCTCCAGCTGTCAGATGTCCTGTTCAGGAGAACACAAACATCAATATTAACAATCAATAGGATATCTATCCCATAATATCCAACTCTGTTCTGACATAGGTGATTTTTGGGTAATTTCTAGGTGGTTTTTAGATGGGTTTTTTGTTAATATTTTGGTGATTTTTACGTGGGTTTTTGGGTGATTCTTGGGTTTTTGGGTAATTTTGGGGGGATTTTTAGGTGGGTTTTTGGGTAATTTTGGGGTGATTTTTAGGTGGGTTTTGGGTGATTTTTAGGTGGGTTTTTGGGTAATTTTGGGATGATTTTTAGGTGGGTTTTGGGTGATTTTTAGGTGGGTTTTTGGGTAATTTGGGGGTGATTTTTAGGTGGGTTTTGGGTGATTTTTAGGTGGGTTTTTGGGTAATTTTGGGGGTGATTTTTAGGTGGTTTCTGGGTGATTTTTAGGTGGGTTTTTGGGTAATTTTGGGATGATTTTTAGGTGGGTTTTTGGTTAATTTTGGGGTGATTTTTAGGTGGGTTTGGGTGATTTTTAGGTGGGTTTTTGGGTAATTTTGGGGTGATTTTTAGGTGGTTTCTGGGTGATTTTTAGGTGGGTTTTTGGGTAATTTTGGGGTGATTTTTAGGTGGGTTTTGGGTGATTTTTAGGTGATTTTTGAGTAATTTTTGAGTGATTAAAGTGGTTTTTGAGTGATTACAAAAGAGAATGAATAATATTTTTTCAATGTAGAGGTAGAATTTTTAAAATCATAGCCATGGATGAAAAATAATAATAATTCATGTTGATGTAATGTCAGTCCAAACCATCTGTGAGTCATTTTAGAAACAACGAGAATAATTGAACCCAAACGAACCAATGCACTGATATCTATCCCATAATATCCAACTCTATTCTGACATTAGTCCTTATTGTTTTGGATCCCAGAGCCCTGGTTAGAGCACAAACACCTGGATTCAATGGGTCCACAGACTGGGGTCCATTTGGGTCTGAGTTAAACAGTTATGAATATGAGGAGAATAATGTTCTAGGTTGGTTCTTGTATCAGTGCGTTACTGAGGTTCTGCCTTAGCTCTGGAGCTGATCCTTGGATTTAAAGACAGTGTGTGTGACGTCCAGTCCAATGACACAAACGGCCTTTTCTGTCTGTTTTTTGTCTGTTTTCTAATGTAGGTGGTGGCAGAGTTTACAAGGTAGGCCATGACTTTGTGATCTGAAATTCTGTGTCTTTTATAACATGTGTTCCATTTAATATTCACTTCCATCATGTAAACACTAGTGGTAAAGGTCTGTCCTGTTTCTATAATCAGGGTCAGAAAGGAGAACCCGGGGATGTCCCCATTGTGAGTATTCAATGTTCAATATTTCCAACTGGTTCACGTGTCAGTGTGTAGGTCTAGTCTCACGTTTGGATTTGGTGGTTTTCCTGCAGGTGACGGGGATCCGAGGCCGACCTGGACCCATGGTGAGCAGCATTCAGAGTCCTTTTAGGTCCAGATCCAGTGGGACCACACGGACCAGATCCAGTGGTACCACATGGACCAGATCCAGTGGAACCACATGGACCAGATCCAGCGGTACCACATGGACCAGATCCAGCGGTACCACATGGACCAGATCCAGTGGAGCCACATGGACCAGATCCAATGGGACCACATGGACCCATGTTCTGTTCAAGTGTCTGTGTTTAAACTCAATAACTGATCTGTTTAATCCATGTATGAATAGGTCTGAGTCAGTACTGTCACATGACACATGGGACAACTGACACAAAGAACATTTATGGGTCAAAATATTTAATTTCCTTCTGCATGACACAGAGACTGAAAATGAACCTCATTTTATCCATTTTATTCAAATGTCCAAATCATGCTGTTCTCATCATAAATGGATCCGAAATGAAACACAGAGCTTTAGCTCTGATGGAAAAACTACAACTGGGATGAATATTGGATCAAAATGAGGAAATGATCAGTTTGGATGAACACAGATGTGATGGGACACGACATGAGTCTGAGCAAATATTATTATAGTTAATAGTGCATTTACATATTTTAGTCCTTTTTAGGTTTCATTTTATATTAAATATATCTTTATATCTATTTTTCTAAAAGTGAAACAAATTTTGTAAACAGTTTATTAAATAGAGTTCTTAAGCTAAAAAAGGATTTGATAAATGATCAGAGGAACTTTAGTTTAGACTGGGTGGTTCTGTTTGACTGGATCTGGACCTTTTTTTTCTTCATCATGTCTGCTGAATGTGTGCTTCTGGTCAAAGTGTTGGAATAATTGTGAATATTCACCTGAACTGACACTAGATGGCAGAAGAGGACAGTGTCCTCCTGCATACCTTCACCTTTAAAGGCTGTTGTCTGCATCGCTCAGCTCATCATCTCGGTCACTGTGACCCTGAATGCACCGCTCAACTCATCATCTCAGTCACTGTGGCCCTGAATGCACCGCTGTGCCTTAACCTTGTTCTGATCTGACCACAGAAGTCCAGCTGTCAGAGTTTCACAGGTTCTTTCTGTTTCTGATCACAGGGACCTCCAGGTTCTCCAGGAGAAAGAGGACCGCGAGGACACAAAGGAAGACCAGTAGGTTCAAGCGTCCACCGACACCAAGCATGAAAACAAAACACACACTAAAAAAAAAAAAAATCGTAAAAAAAAAGGAACAGTATTATTCCTGCAGCTGGGTTGCCGAAAAAATACTGTTAAATTACGGAAAATAACCATCTCATAAAAATAGGGTAATTTTCCATAATTAAAATACAGTTTTTTGCCCTAACTTTACATGATATTTTGCATATTTTTTTGACTTTTTAATGTTTAATGAAGAATATTTACATGTATTAAAACAATCAGTTGCATGATGGACGGGTCCCTATTGCACTTATTATATTATATGAACAGGACAGAATCATTCCCATGTTTCTACAGTGGATCAGAACGGACTTCTTCGTCATCTTTATTGTGTTTTATGGCTGGAGGCTTCTACTCATTGGGGCGGGGGGGGGGGGATGCACTCTGTGATTGTTGGTCGAAGCGGAGTGGGGGCTGGGGGGTGGGGGGTGTAGCGGTCGGACATTGTTGCTGTACTATTCCTGTAACTCCATACTCAGCCATAGGTGATAGTTTGGATCCAAGTTAATATTCCAAGTACGACCGGCTTCTGTGACTCACCTCAGAGAACCTCCAGTGTCCAGTTCCTCCACACTGTGGGTTCCAGTTTGAGGCTGGGAGGACCTCCAGCTCAGGGGTTTTCCACACCCTGCCTCCGTGTCTTTTCTGCGCCAGAGCCGTTGCAACTGAGACCAGGGGTTCACAGACAGAGCCGGCTGCGGTTCCATGTACTCCCGGTCCTGCTCTGAAAAATCAATCTCATCCACCATTAATCGATTAAAATCAAAAAGAAAATCGATCTTAGATTGATTAAATCAATTTTTTTACCCAGCCCTAGTTATCTAGGATACAAACGGCCTTTTATGGGACACGTTGTCTTTGATGTGTGGTTATTGTTGGTCACTGAAGTGAAATAAAAGTACAAAACTGAAACTTAAAAGAAAACTCTCATGCAATAATCTGCAATAATCTGCAATAATCTGCAATAATCTTTCCAAATCAGTGTAAAAGGAGCTAATGAATGAGCCTGTGCCTTTGCTACACAGGGTCTGCGAGGCTCTGCGGGTTATGACGGAGAACCGGGTGTACCAGGTCAGCCCGGAGAACCAGGACCTCCAGGACATCCATCACATCCAGGCGTAAGTGACTGCAGGAGCCACGTCTGACATGATACATACATGACACATACATGACACATACATGTACAAACATGACACATACATGTACAAACATGATACATACATGACACATACATGATACATACATGACACATACATGTACAAACATGACACATACATGATACATACATGACACATACATGTACAAACATGACACATACATGATACATACATGACACATACATGTATAAACATGATACATACATGACACATACATGTACAAACATGACACATACATGATACATACATGAGACATACATGTACAAACATGATACATACATACATGAGACATACATGAGACATACATGTACAAACATGACACATACATGACACATACATGTACAAACATGACACAGACATGACACATACATGACACATACGTATGACATACATGTACAAACATGATACATACATGTACGAACATGATTCATACATGAGACATACATGTACAAACATGACACATACATGACACATGCATGTACAAACATGACACATACATGACACATACATGACACATACGTATGACATACATGTACAAACATGATACATACATGTACGAACATGATACATACATGATACATACATGAGACATACAAGATACATACATGACACATACATGACACATGCATGACACATACATGTACGAACATGTACAGAAAGACAGAAAACATACTAACACACCCTGAAAACAAACACAACCCCAGTTCTCCACTGTTCTTAACCCAGTCAAACCAGTCTCTGTCTTCACACTGGTGTCCTGGACTGGACTGGATTGACTGGACTGAACTGGACTGAACTGGACTGACTGGTGCCGGTTGTCTGCTCCGCTCATTAAGTCCTCTGTATCTGCAGGGTTTGGGATCCCAAATGGCTGCAGGGTTTGGGGATGCAAAAACAGGACCGCAGGCCATGTTGAGTGGTACCAGGGTAAGTGTGTTTTAGTTCTGACAAGGCAACGGCCTACCTTTGATTTACAGCAGCTGGGAATAAACTGATGTTCAGTTGAAATGAAAGTGACATCTGAGAAAACCAACTCCAACAAAACAGTTTACACCCTCCACAAAAACAGAGAAATCAAACTGACACTTTGAAAAATTATACATATATATATATATACACACACACACACACACACACACACACACACACACACAGGGTTATTCGAAAAGAATGAACCAATTTCATAAAACTACAAAACTAACTAAAACGTATAAAAATTATGGATAAAATTCCCTTCATTTTGGTCTTTGTCAATGTCAGATTGATGTTAAATGGATTTCTTTGTTTCTCTCTGTTTTCTGTGCTGTCTCCATACGACACTTTTTGCTCCGTCACTTGTGTTCACTTGTGGTTTCCAGTCGTCTTCTGGTCCCCACTCTACCTGGAAACATGGAGACTAAAGGCAGCCATACACTATGCGATTATTTCGATCGTTGCACGCAGCTTCATCTCAAACTGTGCGAATCATTCATAAGGTCAGACTCACGATTCATGTTCTCACACTGTACGAACCGATGCTCGTATGCGACCTGACTGCTCGCACTGTAGGACCATACACCATAGGACGCACGACACGTTCGAGTGTTGTATCCGGAAATACAACGTTAAAATACCAAGGAATCCGAAAGTGCATAGACGATTGTGTATTGGCATGAGTCACGAAAATGGTAGTGCTAAACAAAAACTGATGAGCTGCTTTGGCAATATGTGCCATTATCTGCGGGGAATCAAAAAAGAAGAAAAGACCGTTACGTGTTTGGTGCAGGAATTGGTTGTCCAGATGTGGACAGTATGGGCTGTCAGTCCTACAGCAAAGGGAACTAGAGGTAAGCTGCAAAAGCTAAACTGCACTAGGACAATAGCCAGCTACTGTTATCTTAGAATTAGCTTACAGTAGCTGGCTATTATTGTATTTGCGCATGCACAGTGTGAGAATTTGAGGCACGTTGGCTCGTGGCACTGCTTTGACAATACGATACCCTCACGAGGAGCGAGCAGGATTTCAAACAGCTCCATTTTCCTTGTGAACACACGATTGCTGGTCATGAGGTGGTTGTGAGATGCTAATCGCTTCTCTTTACCCCATGTACACTGCACGAAGCACGACACACAATTAGAGGCACATCTGGCCCGATCCCAGAAATAGTCGCACGAGTGAGAAATCGTCTCTAAACTCGCACAGTGTAAGGCCGCCTTAAAGTTGGGAGAAAGCAGTACAGTCCTATCTGGGATTTATTTGAATACGACGACAGAGAAGAAGAGAAAAGAGACGACTGAACTACAACTAAACTACAACTAAGCTTTTAGAAAAAAATGAAAACCAATAAATACTAGCAAACCTTCTCTAAAAACTATTTAAAATGAACTGAATTAGTGAAAAAAAGTCCAAACTAAATAAAACTAAACTGTGATGAAAAATCCAGAACTATTCAAACCTTGCCACTCACCACAGTAAGTAAAAGTCCAGACCTCAGACTTGATTATTGAATATTATTGGGACAAACTGATCGTTCCTCTTAAAACAACACTTGGCAACAGCAGGAAGGAGCTGATGGATCCACAGCCGTCCAATCAGTATTCTGTGTTCTGTCCTGTGGATATTGATCAGAAGGTTAATTGCTGGCTCCAGTTCAAATGTCACCTTTAACTTTGACAGAGAAAAAAACAAAAAAAACAAAAACAAAACACCAGCCTTGCGCAGCAGGTGTGTGTGTGTGTGTGTGTGTGTGTGTGTTCTGTAAGAATGAGTTTGGAAAAAGAGGGAAAAGCCCACCGGTAAAAACATGTGATCACCTCCACAGTCTGATCAGGACTGTTAGAAGAGTTCAGTCATTGAAGTGTTGTTACCATGGTTACGGTGAACTGGTATTTTTGCTCTAACTGCATGGTGTCTATTTTAGGGAGAGATGGGACCACGTGGACCACCTGGACCCAATGGTGCAGCGGTAAGACCATTATTATTATTATTATTATTATTATTATTATTATTATTATTATTATTAATCTTTAAATACTCTTAGGGTCAACCTGGAACACAAGGACCTCCAGGAGATGTTGGTGATCCAGGACAAATGGTACGTCAGCTGTGTTTGTGTTTGGTTTAGTTCATGTGTTTCTAGGTTTGGTTCTTTTGGTTCTGTGTTCTTATGTGTTTGTGGAACCTTTTTCCATTTCAGTATTATAAAAGTAAATGCACTTTTTTTGGTGGATGAATGTGTCCTGCTCTCATTATCATCATCATCATCATCATCATCATCAGTAATTTTATCTGGTTTTATTATTTTTTTTTCCCAGTATTAAACTTTAAATGAACAGTTTAATCTCTTAAATAGAAAAGAAATATTTGTGAAATTACGATATATTTGCAAATGTATTTTAACTGTATTTTTCTGTGAAAAAAGAAAAAAAATTCTTTTAAAAAATTGAAATTTTATGGTTATTCACAGTTACAGTTTTTTCATATTATTTTCCATTTGACCTGTAAAACCACAGTCTGTTTTTGTCATTTCATTGATATTTTCCTGTATCCTAAAAATACTGGAAAAATCTGTAAAATAAACAGTAAGAATTCTGTTCAATTACAGATTTTTTTTTACAGTGTGGATGTTGTGATTTTAGGGTCCGTCTGGTCAAAGGGGGCCTGAGGGTCCGCCAGGGAAACCAGGGGAGGATGTAAGTGTTTTCAAAGGTCACTGAAACTGTACGTATTCTAGAAAAATCCAATAAAATCCGTCATTGATTGTGTGAAACGTTTGCGTCCTGATGCAGGGTGAACCGGGTAAACCTGGGAACACTGGAGAAGTGGGCTTCCCCGGCTCGGCGGTAACACCCCACCCCCCCCCCCCCCCCAACACACATGTACCTGCAGCTGGTTCAGGCCCTGCACTCATCACCTGTGTTCTGTCATTTGTTTCAGGGAGCCAGAGGATTTCCTGGAACACCTGGACCCCCTGGACTGAAGGGACACAGAGTGAGTCCAGGTTCTGTAGGGGTCTGGAGGGTCCAACTTCTGTAGGGGTCTGTAGGGTCCTGCTGGTCTTCGGACCCTCACACACATCAGCTAAAGCACAGGTGTCAAACATGTGGACCGGGGACCAAATCCGGCCCACCAAAGGTCCCAGTCCGGCCCGCGGGATGAATTAGCAAAGTGCAAGTTAAGGCATCAAACTCAAAAATAATATCATAATAACCTATAAATAATGACAACACCATTTTTTTCCCTTTGATTTAGTGCAAAAAACATGAAATTGTGAAAATGTTTACATTAACAATAAAATGTGAATAACCTGAAATGTCTAAAGAAAATTAAGTGGAATTTGAACAATATTCTGCCTGTTCCTAAATGTTTTATGTCTTTGTAGATCTGATCTGTAATGCATATGTAGAAATGACAAATCAAGGCATAGTATTGATAAAATTGTACTTATATTTCCTTACAAATTGCATTTTTTTCAGGTTATTCACACCCTTTTTGTTTGGATAGTTTGTAAATGTAAATATTGGCGTCATTTAGTGTCATTTTTTGCACTAAAACCATTTGGAGTTGTCATTATTTATTGGCAATTATGCTATTATTTTACTGGTTCGGCCCACTGCAGATTAAATTGGGCTGAATGTGGAACTGAACTCAAATGAGTTTGACACCCTTGCGCTAAAGGGTCCAATCCAGCCCCTGGGATGAATTTATAAAATGCAAAAATTAACAATCAGTGGTGTCAGAATCATTTTAATTCAGTTTCCACATACAGATCTCAGCTGGGTCAGATCAGTAAAATAATATCATAATAACCTAGAAATAATGAAAACTGCAGATTTTATCTTTGTTTTAGTGAAAAAAAAGTAAAATTACATGAAAATGTTTATATTTACAAACTATCCTTTTACAAAAAATGTGAATAACCTGAACAAATATGAACAACCTGAAATGTCTAAAGAGAAGTAAATGTCATTTTACCAATATTCTACCTGTTTCTATGTATTTTTTGTATTTGTAATTGTAATGTAAATTGAAACTATTGCTAAAACAATTAATCGATCAGGTACTTGAAGCGAATGCAAAAATTCACAATTCAATTAATCGACTGGAATCGATTGAAGGGAAATATTCTATGGCAGTTTTCCTGAATTGAAGCTTCTTTGTGCGTCACAATAAGCGTCTGTGTGAAACACAACAGTGGAACCAATGTTTAACAGCAGAGAAATGAAGGAAACAAAGCTGAAGATTCAGGAGAAATGTGGTTGAATGATTTTTTATTTTTTATTATCACTTTGAGTCGATTAATCGGTTACAGCTCTAGTTGTAACGCACATGTGTAAATGATAAACTGACAATCTGAGGCAGAATATTGTGAAAGGTCCCGTATTATGCTATTTTTCAGTCACGTCATATAGGTCTCAGAAGCCCAAAAACATAGTATTTAAGTTTGTTCGCCCCAAAATCATCCTTTTTTCGGAGTTTCAGCGGTCGAAAAAGTCACTCTCACCAGCCCTCCTCAGAACAGGCCGTTTCTGGGCCTGCTTCCGGGTATGCAATGAACGCATCTGTCCACGCCCACTCCCCCTCCCCTCTCTGGGAGAGGACGCGGCTTCCGCTAGCGGTACTACGCGCTAATGTTGACTGTGAAGCCATGGCTCTCTCGTCTACAATACACATGTCTCAGACAGAACGTCTTTCCAAACACTGGCTTTCTTTGCCTTGAGGCGTGATTGAGCCCCGATGGAAAACGGCGGTGTTGTGTCGGGTTCGTGGACCTGACACGGAAAGACGCCTGCCGCCACTAATGCAGGCAGCTGCTAACAAGCCTGATGCTAACTGTACTGATGCCAACCACAAAAGGCCCGTGTTCAAAGGAGTTCTGTTGAATGTCTCTCGATATTATCAGCTCTTGCATGTTAACGGGGACGCAAACGTTAGCAGCAGTAACCGAGCTATGTTAGCTGCCATGCTAACGTTAGACGTACACATAATCAACCACCACCTTATCCGTAATGTAGGGTTATGCAGTAAAGATACAAAAAAATGATAAGAACTTACATCTCCCACACTTGTACTTGGGTCACGAAACGTTGGTACTGCTCCTTCTGGATTCGGAGTCTTTGTGCTAAGCCGCAGCTGTATGGGCCCATGTTCAAAAAAACACTCGTCCGTGAAATGCCGGGCACACACATACAGGTGTTTGGGAATGTTGTTTGGTCCATGACCTTCAAAGATAGAATCCAGCCACTTTTTACGGAGAGGCTCGGAAGTGGGGAGCAAAAATAAACTATGGTGTTGGTGTGTGCAGCCAACAACACCACAACTTGCGTGTCTCGCCTTCGCCATGTTTGTTGTCCAAGAGGTACTTTGCCAGGGCGGGGCTCGCTTTGCCAGGGTGGGGGCACAGTCAGGGGGAGGAGTTAAATCCGCTTATGTTGTCATAAACGGACCCAACTCAAACTTGGCCGTTTGTGCAGGCATTTTCACTAAATGTGGTGTAGCAAGGCAGGGAGGAAACAGACAGTTTTCAAATTCAAACCTCATAATGAGGCTACTGCAACACACACTACTGTAAGAAAACTGTCCACAAAGTGAGATTTGCATAATACGGGACCTTTAAAATTGCACTTGTTTTTCTGAGGACATTTCAAGTTCATGTTATTCATATTTTAAGGAAACGTTGTAGATGTAAACATTTTCATAATGTAATTTGACTTTTTTCACCGGTATTATTTTACTGGTCCAGTCCACTTCAGATCAAACTGGGGCGAACGTGGAACTGAGCTGAAATGAGTTGGACCCCCCTGAGCTGAAGGGTTTAGAGTTTGTTGTTTCTTTTCTCTGTCTGTGAGGAAACGTTTTTTCTGCAAATAGTCAAAGTACAGCTTTTTCTACTGCTGTTCCCTCCAACCCTCTGGAACCCCACCACCACCTTCTATCCAACACTGCTCCCACCTCAACACCTTTAAATCCCTTTTAAAAACTCATTTATTTCAGATTGTTTTGAACGTTTAATTGTTTTATGTTCATATACCTGCCTTTTGCACATGCTTTTTATCTGTTTTTAATTGGTTTGGTTTCTGGTTTCTGTTTATTCGCTATAGAAATAAAATTTATTATTACTATTATTATTATCATCATTATTATTATTATTATTATTATTATTATTATTATTATTATTATTATTATTATTATTATCAACTGAAACTGTCTTGTTGTAGGGACATGGTGGACCAATAGGACAGAAAGGTGAAACTGGAGCAGTTGGATCAAAGGTATGTTCGTCTGTTTGGTTCAGTATGAGCAGATCTAGAACAGCTGATGGGTCCGAACACTCCACCTCCTTTACTGTGTTTTTTAAATTTATTAATTTTTTTTTTAATTTTTTTTTTTTACATTTCTAGGGTGCTACAGGTCCTTCTGGTCCGATGGGAGCCCCTGGACCCATGGTAAGATGTTCCTCCTCTAATGTCTAAGTCTGTCTGCTCTTGTGAGACCTTCAGGCCTTAAACTGGATCTGTGTTCCAGGGTCCGGCTGGGATGCCTGGGGAGAGGGGACGGTCTGGACCCAGCGGTGTCCCAGTAAGACTCACACCACACAACACCAGTAACACCAGGTTCTGAGTATGTTCTGAATATGAAATAAACTGAGGAGGAGCTTTTGTCTTTTAGGGAAAACGTGGTCCGTCTGGGAATGTCGGAAAACCTGGTCCAATGGTAAGTCCAGACCGCTTCAGTCCAGACCGCTTCAGTCCAAAGTGGAGGTTTAAGGGTCAAAGGTGGACGTTATGTCCACCTTTGACCCTTAAAGTCCCAAACGTCCACCTTTAACCCTTACAGACCCAATGTTCACCTTTAACCCTTACAGACCCAAACGTCCACCTTTAACCCTTACAGACCCAAACGTCCACCTTTAACCCTTATAGACCCAAACGTCCACCTTTAACCCTTACAGACCCAAACGTCCACCTTTAACCCTTACAGACCCAAAGTCCACCTTTAACCCTTACAGACCCAAACGTCCACCTTTAACCCTTACAGACCCAAACGTCCACCTTTAACCCTTACAGACCCAATGTTCACCTTTAACCCTTACAGACCCAAACGTCCACCTTTAACCCTTACAGACCCAATGTTCACCTTTAACCCTTACAGACCCAAACGTCCACCTTTAACCCTTACAGACCCAAACGTCCACCTTTAACCCTTACAGACCCAATGTCCACCTTTAACCCTTACAGACCCAAACGTCCACCTTTAACCCTTACAGACCCAAACGTCCACCTTTAACCCTTACAGACCCAAACGTCCACCTTTAACCCTTACAGAGCCAAATGTCCACATCTTTAAGGGTTAATATTTTCACTGAAATAGTGTTGAGATGTGATATTTAGTTACTGCTGTTACTGTAAATGTAACTAAACTGTAAGTCCATGGATGATTGTGTGTTCTTTTTTTCACAGTTAAATTTCATTTCCAATCCCAGACTATTGTCCCCTCTCTACATGTGGACAACACAAACCCTCACTGTAAATAATAGATACATAAACATATATGTGAATAGGCTGGATCTACGTACACATTTACTAATTTATTTATTTTTATTTATATGCATTTTATTCGTCAGCTCATTGTTGTCCTTGTTTCCAGTCGAATGTTTATGTTTGTTTATATCAGGTTTATGTTTAATGAGTTTGTGTTTATTTTGAGATTGTTCATCATGAGCTAAAAAAAAACAAAGCCAAATTCCTTGTATGTGTCAAATACTCGGCCAATAAAGCAGATTGTGATTGTGACTGGAGTCTTTGTGATGTGTTGTGGTGAACAGGGTCCATTGGTCTGAACGGTCCACCAGGATACCCAGGAACTACAGGAATGAAGGTCAGTAGAACACAGCAGACACGTGCTGCAGCAGGGCATGCACGCTGACCACAGACTAGATAATATCCAAGTAATCCAAAATATCACTGTATTCCCTCTGAACCTCTTTGGTGATGACATGCACATGATGACAGTGTTATTGGACTCAGGTCTTTATGCAGATCTGACATAAACCTTTGGACTAATTAGGAAATAGTTTTCAGTTTCATTGCCAAAACTATAACAATGACATGTTCTTTTTCTCTGAATCTATACACAGAGTCATATTTGTGTTTGTTAATCGTATGTGGTTCTTTTATCCCATAGGGCCAACCTGGGCCAACAGGGGTCCGAGGTCCTGAAGGTCCACAGGACAGAGAGGAGAGACCGGTACACCTGGGCAGACCTGGACCCGTGGGGATCAGGGTGAGTTTATGTTTTAATTCAAACTTTAAACACACAGTTCTGTTCATCTGTGGTTTAAATATACGAGCCCTGACTGGACATGTTCTGCCTTCACAGGGACCCATGGGTACAGATGGTGGCCCAGGTACCAAAGGACCAGTAGGGAACGTTGGCCCACAAGGTCCAGGGGGTCACTCTGGACCCCCTGGACCCCCAGGACCTCAGGGCAGCACAGGTCAACCTGGGATTAAAGGACAACTGGTAAAGTGGTTTGGGTTTGGATTATGCATGCTAACAGACAGTGACTCTGAAGAGACCCCCATAGACCCTGAAGAGACCCTCACAGACCCTCTGCAGTCCCTCTTAGACCCTCTTAGATCTTCTGCAGACCCTCTGCAGACCCTCTGCAGTCCCTCTTAGACCCTCTGCAGACCCTCTTAGACCCTCTGCAGACCCTCTTAGATCTTCTGCAGACCCTCCACCGACCCTCTTAGACCCTCTGCAGACCCTCTGCAGACCCTCTTAGACCCTCTGCAGACCCTCTTAGATCTTTTGCAGACCCTCCGCCGACCCTCTTAGACCCTCTGCAGACCCTCTTAGATCTTCTGCACACCCTCAGCAGACCCTCTTAGATCTTCTGCACACCCTCTGCAGACCCTCTTAACTTCTGCAGACCCTCTTAGACCCTCTGCAGACCCTCTTAGACCCTCTGAATCCTCCTAGACCTCCTAGACCCTCTTAGACCCTCCTTTAGTCCTGCAGTGTTCATCTGTTCACAGCAGGCATTGAAGTCCATCTACAGCAGAGTCCCCACACGTTAAATAAATCCAGTCATCTACAGCCTAAACCCAACATGAACTTCCAGTTCAACAGCTCTATTTGAACATTCTTCCACCTCTTTATGACATGTGACCGTACAGCTGAACACATATGATCAGAGTTTCCAGAATGAACTTTAACACCAGCTCGAACAGGTTCTGAACATGTGTAACGTCCACTTTTTCATCTGTGTCTCTAATAAAAGGGTGATGTTGGAGTTCCTGGATTCAAAGGAGAAGCTGGACCCAAAGGAGAGCCTGTAAGTCCCACGTGGATCTGCTTCAGGGGTGGACTGGGCCAAAAGAGCAGCCTGGGGATCAGTACCTGAAGGGGGTGGGGGGTGGTCAGCCCCCCCAAAGAGAGTCATGTCCCATAAAACACTGATATTATTGAAGTTTATAAAATGCAAAAGAGTCACAACAGACTAATGCCAATGTGTGTTTGACTCACACACACACACACACACACACACACTTGCTTATTTGTTTGTTTGTTTGTTTCCTTGTTGTGTTTTTGTTTGCTTGTTTGTTTCTTTGCTTGTTTGTTTGCTTGTTTCCTTGTTTGTTTCCTTGCTTGTTTGTTTGCTAGTTTGTTTGCTTGTTTGTCTGTTTGCTTGCGTGTTTGTTTGCTTGTTTATTTGCTAGTTTGTGTGCTTGCTTATTTGTTTGTTTGTTTGTTTGTGTGTTTGCTGCTTGTTCCCTTGTTTGTTTGTGTGTGTTTGCTTGTTTGTTTCCTTGTTTGTTTGTCTGTTTCCTTGTTTGTTTGTTAGTTTGTTTCCTTGTTGGTTTGTGTTTGCTTGCTTGTTTGTTTGTCTGTTTGTTTGTTTGTTTTCCAGTATACTGCTGGACATTACCCACCTGAATAACCCATCATTCCAAACCTCTTCACCTCCTCCAGATCTTCCTGTCTGTCTGACTGAATGTTTCTGTTGTCTGTTGGTGTTCTAGGGTCCACCAGGATCTCAGGGGGTGATCGGACCTCAGGGTGAAAGGAAAGCGAGGGCAAGCGCGGAGACTCCGGTTCAGTCGGCCCCCCTGGCCCCGTCGGTGAGCGAGTGAGTCCGTTATGGCGCCCCCTGTAATATCTGATCTGACAGCTGCACTGCATGGAGAGGAAAAAAAAATAATAATAAGATGACATCAGTTTCTGAGGCTGTTCCTTTAAGGGGAGTGGTTAAAGGACAGGCTGTCTGTCACAGGTGTACCCCACTTTAATATGGCCATGAACACAAGTCACTGATGACAGGTCACATGATGACAGGTCACATGATGACAGGTCACATGATGACAGGTCCATGATGATGACAGGTCACATGACTCTGCCTGTTGTGTTTTTCAGGGTGCTCCTGGGAACAGAGGGTTTCCTGGAGCTGATGGGCTGCCAGGACCAAAGGTACTGAATGTGTTGGAGCTGATTCTGTGTGTGTTAGACGTACTCCTACATTTATAAGCACAGTGTGATCTGTGGTTTACAGATGTTCCCCCTGAACAACACAGAACACAGTATTTTCTAAACTCTTACATTTGGATCATACACTACATAATATGATCATAAACCCTTGTTCCTGCATTGACTGTTGAATTTCCCCACTGGGGCTAATCTAAATTTAAAGTCTAATCTAGTCTAATGTAATAATGTAATCTAATGTCTAATCTAATGTAATCTAATCTAGTCTAATCTAATGTAATATAATCTAGTGTAATCTAATCTAATGTATCTAATCCAATCTAATCTAATGTAATCTAATTTAGTTTAGTCTAATCTAATATAGTCTAATGCAATCTAGTCTCTAATCTAATTTAATCTAGTCTATCTAATCTAGTCTATTGCAATCTAGTCTCTAATAATTTAATCTAGTCTTATCTATATAATCTAATGTAATGAATCTAATCTAGTCTAATTTCATCTAATCTAATTTAATCTAGTCTAAATAGTATAATATGATCTAGTCTAGTCTAATCTAGTTTTATCTAATCTACTCTAATCTAATCTAGTCTAGACTAGTCTAATCTAATCTAGTCTAGTCTAACCTAATCGAATCAATCTATCTAATCTAATCTAATCTAATCTAATCTAAATCTAATCTAGTCTAATTTAGTCTAATCTAATTTAATGTAATCTAGTCTAGTCTAATCTATCAATATTATTTAATACTTCATGTCACCATGCAAATATTACCACAATGATGATTTGAATATATTTTATTGAGAATAGAAATATACTATGATTTTTTATTATTTATTTATCATATTCATCATCAGACTTGGTCCTGGACTGTAACTTTTGTATTTGCATATATGTATGTATTTTAAATCAGGTTTTAAAGGATGTTTGTCCATGTTGTGTCTTCAGGGAGCTCAGGGTGATCGTGGAATCTCTGGCCCCTCAGGTCCTAAAGGTTCTCTGGGAGATCCTGGACGTACAGAACCTGGGCTCCCAGGTGCCAGGGTAACACTGTTCAGTTCACTACAGCATCAGACTTTTCTTACATTTACCGTGTGTTCCTCTGTCTGTAATAACCACTGCGTTTGGATCTTCTCTCCAAAGGGTCTGACTGGTACTCCTGGAGTTCAAGGGGCGAGGGCAAGCCCGGTCCACTGGTACGTTCACATTATTATTATTATTATTATATATATTATTATTATTTTATTATTATTAACCCTCCGGTATCCCGTCCAGCAAGGCCCTTACTAAACACGAAGTGTGCCTTTTTCACACACTTGTGGAATAATGTCAAAAAAATTTCATACAGTTTGTTTTTCATTCTTTTACACTTTTTTCTTTCATCACTTGAGCCGTAAAAAAAAACCAAATACTCAATAATGTCACATTTTTTAACCCTTTAAATGCTGTGTTTGTAATGAAAACAACCAATTTTTTAGATGAAAAAAACACACAAAATTATTTTTTTCAATACACTACATAAAAAGTGGATCACATATTATTTGATTTTTTCATCCTTTCATATGTCAGTGATTAACTCCAACATCGGTGAATTTGCATTATTATTTTTGGTGCTAGGTCAAATTCAAAAATACTAGCATCTGTCACCAAGTGTGCGTAAAATGCACACCTATAAATCAAACTATTAAATATTATATATTGATTTATTTTTCTGCTCTAATGGATTTTATTTTTAAATCCAGGTCATCCTAATCATACAGATCAACTAATCATTCATTTTAGATTTTTTTTAACCCTTTATACGATCTCTTTTCATCATAATGTCACTACATTTTTTGATTCAAAAAACACAAAATATGATTTTTTTTCAAAATACTACGTCAAAATTGGATCACATAATTATTTGATTTTTGCAGCCTGGCATATGTCAATGATTAACAGAAACATTAACAATGTTAATAAATTAATTTAGACCCTCACCTCTCAAATGAAGCCCGATATCAGTAAAGCAGGATGTATGCCTTAATGGCTTTGGTCAAAACAGTGGTTCTAATGTTAGAAAGTGCGTTTTAGGGGACACTTGGCAGACAGATGCTAGTCTGGTCATTTTCTTTTGTTTACAATGTGCACATTTTAGTTGGTGGCCAGAATTTTAAAGATCATGCACAAATGAACAACTTTTGAATTCTAACCTTATTTAAATTGTGAAAAATAATATGAAGTTTTTAACACGAAGTGCAAAGTGCCTAAAAAGCGCACCCGGATATCGGAGGGTTAATATTATTATTGTTTTATTATTTTATTATTATTATTATTATATTATTATATTATTGTTATTATTGTTATTGTTATTATTATTGTTATTACTATCATCATCATCATCATTATTATTAATAATTATTATTGTTTTTATGATTATTATGAGTATGATTATTCTGTACTTGCTACTTCCCTGGTGCGCTAGACAGATAGCTCACTCCTCAATGATGAGACCTGTTGATGATTTGTTCACATTTATCCATCGTAGAGATGACTCACAGGGTGTAAAACTGAAATAATAAACACATAGAAAAGAATTTAACAAACACGAATAAAACCACTACATCCCTCTAAGATGACATGCAACCATGAGTAGTTAGCGCTAGCGTGCTAACATCCGCAGCTAAGGCTAATGGCTAGCTTAAATGCTAATTAGAAACGAACGTCTTTTAGCGTCTTTCAGTACACAGATGCACAAATACAAACCCCACTAACTTCAACACCTACATAGAACACACAGAAGTTTCACCACACACACCACACACACACACAGGCTGTGCCTGGCTCACAACACACAGAACTGCAGGCATTTTAAGTTGACACTTGGTCAAGACGTTATGACAGGAAGTGCCTCGCGCAACATCCAATCTGCTTTTCAAATTAAGAACGTAAAACTGAAAACTCTTACAGTGTAAAACACACACCGCTGAAAATGTATGAGAACACGAAAATAAATCATGGATGGCTGTTAAGGAGCCAGAACAATTCTTCTTCTTCTTCTTCTTCTTCTTATTATTATTATTATTATTATTATTATTATAGTTATCACTGAGGGTTAATATGTTTTTGATAATTTTTGATGGGGGGGCAGAACATTTACTAGTCCAGAACTACTTTCCCTTTGCTGTACTTGTACTCTTCAGGATGGGCTCAGTTTGGTTTGTGTTGGTCTAGTCTTATTGAGAACTCTTGTAAAGTGTTGATTTAGGTCAAAAGATAATATATATAATAAATTTACTCCATTCACATAGCTCCTCCCATGCCCCCCCCCCCCCCCCCCCCCGTAAACACCACCCCTTTTCCACCTAACGTTAAATGGTCTAGGTCCACCACTGCACACAAATATGACAGGATTGTGATGCTGTTGGTTCTCTGTTGGTACTCATCCTTTGGTTTTCCTATGATCAGGGCGCCCCAGGTGAAGATGGACGTCCAGGCCCTGCAGGCTCCATTGGAACAGGGGTCCAGCAGGAACCATGGGAGTCCCAGGTCCTAAAGGCTTTAATGTAAGGCTGCACTAACGCTGCTGCTTCACCAGTCACTTCATACTCTGCTCTGGTTCTAATCAGACATGTGTTTGATCCTCAAAGGGAGACCCAGGAAAAACAGGAAACAAGGATCTCCAGGAGTGTCAGGTCAAGATGAGTACTGACAAGAGGACCTGGACTCTCAGGACGAACAGGTCTACTCAGGTTACATGGTTCCAGGTGGTCTGGTACAGACTAATCCAGTCCTAAATGCTGGTCGGTTGAAGTTTCACGATCCAGTCTGGGCTCCAAATGTGGAAACTGCAGAATTACTGATTGAATGGGTTAAGGTCCAGATAAATATAAGTGTCAGATGGACCAGATCTACTGCAAATCACTGTCTGCACATGATAATATAGACATCTACGGGAACCAGGTTTACTATAAATGGACACAACCAACATATTTTGTTAGAACACACCATCATACACATGGAAAACAGCAGCAACCAACACTGTGGTCATTATTTTGACAATGAATCTGTTCAATTTGGAACATTTCACACATTTAACCTGAGGCAGATCGTAAACCGGTGAATGAGTGTGAGTCATTCAAGTCCCGACTCTGGGTTTGGGACGGCAGCTCTTTATGTCACAGAGTTTTGTCTGTTTAACTGGATCATGGGTCCAGACGTCCATCTGCCTTACGCCCGCTGATGGTCAGTGTGTTTCCTTCTGTCTGTAGGGTCCTCCTGGAAAAGATGGGGAGGTGGGCCCCGCCGGACCCCCAGGTCCACCTGTAAGTACTGTCTGCTGTTTCTGTACTATAACTTCAGAGGTGTTGTTTGTGTACTATAACTTCAGGTTTGTTTCTGTGTACTTGACTTCAGAGGTTGTTGTTTCTGTGTACTATTACTTCAGAGGGTTGTTTCGTGTACTTTTTACTTCAGAGGTGTTGTTCTATCAGCTGATCAGAAACCACTGTTCCTCCCACAGGGTGTTGCAGGAGACAGAGGAAGCATGGACCTCCAGGTGTCAACGGATTCCAGTGGGTGTTTACTGTCACTGTACCGTCCAATCCAGTGAGGACACACAACACCACTGCCCCATCCCCCTCCTCCACCTGCACCTCTTCCATTCTTCTTCCATTTTTTCCTGCCTTTCATTACATTAGAATTTCTTTTTCAACATTAAAGTGGGGTCTGAGATCTTATGAAAACGGTTCCAGCAGCTACATTTTGAAAATACTCCGTTCACAGTCCAACCCCTTTCTTCAGATGTCCCTCCGAAGCCACCCTCCAGAGTACTGGCACGTTGCAATGCTTGTTCCCGAGGGTTCACAAGCGCTGCACAGCAACAATTCGCCAGCTGAGCTCTGCTCCCATCCCTGGCTTGGGCTCCGACGCTGTCTCGGGCCGGACCGTAGACCGTAGACTG
Source organism: Sphaeramia orbicularis (assembly GCF_902148855.1). Taxonomy (NCBI): domain Eukaryota; kingdom Metazoa; phylum Chordata; class Actinopteri; order Kurtiformes; family Apogonidae; genus Sphaeramia; species Sphaeramia orbicularis. Next base: position 59,028,241 of record NC_043977.1, on the reverse strand, counting down.
ACTACGTTACATTTCCTACTGGTTTATGTTTGTGCTAAACATTTGCCTTTGAACTTTCCATCCTAATAGACTAATTAGCCTGGTTCTGGCTTCGTTTCCTGTACAATGTGTTTCCAGCCTCTGGAACGCGCGTTTCATGCTCAAAGAGGGGTACAAGCAGAGGGGGAAGGGGCCAATGGCAGTTGAGTTTGATAGACAGATCACCATTCAATCATTTTGATTGGGCGCTCAAAATGATTGGATGGTGTTTTTTCAGTCCTGTCCATTCCACAGGTGACTGATTTTTTTTAATTTTTGTGTTAGAGCCTTTAATTAATTAGTTATAATTTGGGGTATGAAGGGGATTTTACAGAATATAATAAATGCATAAACCTGACCCCACCTTTAAAAACGTCTTTTTTTATTCGACATTTCACTCCATCTGGAACAGTGGTTCCAGGCAAACAGCCCCGCCCCTCACACTTATTGTAGCTTATTTTGGCATTGATCCAGCTGATGTTATCATGTCAAATTTTTGCTTTTTGTTTTTTTGACCTGCTTTTTCCTAAAATGTAATCACATCTGTTCTGGGTCACTGGCAATCTATAAACCTCATTTGGTCTGAATTCACCAATAGTTTTGTTGCTGAGTGTAAATGAACAAACACCACACTGATATGCCTCCCCTTGTGGTGTGGGGGGGGGGCGCCTCAAGCAGCTGTTTGTTTTCAGACCTACCTCCGTTAGAAACACATAGCATTGGCTGTTCCATTCGCATCTTGTCAGGAGTGGATCCATCCTGTTTACTGTCAGTCGATCCAGTCCATGTTTTAAAGTCCACCTGAGTCACTGTTCACTGGTTCTATTTTCATAGAACTCATATCCTAGCGTTTCTGTCATAACTTCTGTTCTAGCTGAATTGTCCCAGTAACTGGACCAGATGGACCAGTACTGACCCAGACTGGTACTGACCCCACTGGTCGTATTGTCCCAGTACCGGACCCCTGGACTAGTCCCTGACCCCGTCCCCAGACACCATCTAAGAGACCCATTCATGGTGGTTTTGGACTGAATTTGTGCCTCTGGTCCTTCTAACCCAGTTGAGGTGGTCCACCTGAGTCAGAACAGGTCCACTTGGACATAAAAGGCAGAGAAGGGGTCAGATAACTGTGGTCTGGAAAAAAACTGAAACCTTCTGTCTAATTTTTCTGTATTTTCCTTCCGGGTTTGCCTGGGAACCAAGGCCCCCCTGGAGAACCTGGAAAACCAGGAGACCAGGTGAGTGTGAACGCTCTAAAGGCTCTTCTTCAGTGTTTGTCTTGGATGTGGTTTTACCCATCAGCCACCAGGACACAGTTCTGATGTGAATGAACACTACTAACCCTGGTCTTCCTTTCAGGGTATCCCAGGAGAACTTGGTGCCGTGGGTCAGATTGGACCACGGGTAGGTCTGATCCTTCCATCAGTGCATTTGGTCAGTGTGGGTGAGTTTAGAAACTAACGGAACCGTTTATTCCACAGGGAGAACGAGGAATTCCTGGAGAGAGAGGAGAACTGGGTCCAACGGGTCTGCAGGGACCCAAGGGAATCCCTGGAGCACCAGGTCCAGATGGGCCAAAGGTACCAGACAGTACCAGCACCACGAGTACACAGAAAGATGAACGCAGGATCCACAAACATGAATGTTTTTTTAAAAATCTACTGCAAGGGTCTGGAAACCTGCCTTTAATGAGCCCAGGATTTTAGTGGTCAGAGTAGGAGGAGCCTGTGGAAGGGGTAGGGTTAGGGTTAAGGGTAGGGGTAGGTTTTAAGGGTTAGGGGTAGGGTTAAGGAGTAGGGTTTGGGTTAAGGGTTAGGGTTAAGGGCTAGAGTTAGGGTTATGGTTAAGGTAGAGTTAAGGTTAGGGGTAGGTTAGGGGTAGGGTTAGAGGTAGGGTTAGGGTTAAGGGGTAGGGTAAGGGTTAGAGTTAGGGTTAAGGGTTATGGTAAGGGTTAGGGTAGGGCAGGGTTAGGGTTGGTAAGGTTAGAGTTAAGGTTAGGGTTGGGGGTAGGGTTATGGTTAGTGTTAAGGAGTAGGGTTAGGGTAGGGTTAAGGAGTAGGGTTATGGTTAAGGATTAGAGGTAGGTTAGGGTTAAAGGTTAGGGTTAGGGGTTAGAGTCAAGCCTAGATTCAATCTTCTGAGTAAAACCATACACTTTTTTTTTTTTATCTAAATCCATTTCAACTTTTGCTTAATTTAAAGAACAATCTAAAAACATCTAGATCCTTTTTTTCATATTTCATGCATGAAAGGGTTTGAATATTAGAGAAAAAGGAAAGCATCATCACAAAATAAATGAAATAAATAAATGAATAAATACAGAACCCAAGTCAAGTACAGATACATGTAAAAGTTACTCTGAGTACAGTAATGAAGTACCTTTTGAAGTGGTGCCTTCGTCCAAACCCCTGTAACCTTCTGCTGTGGTCCCTGTAGGGTAGTCCTGGTCCTCCTGGAGCCCTGGGTGACGTGGGTCCTCCTGGTCTGCAGGTATGCCTGGAGAACGGGGCATCTCTGGTCCACCTGGCCTAAAGGGGATCGGGTACGTTGGACCGGTCTGGGTTTTCCTGTGGGGTCAGTAGGACATGGGTCTGGATGGACAGATGGTTTTTATGAGGTTTGGATGAACATGAGCAGATGGACTGGAGTAAAGACAGCAGGTCCAGTCCAGGTTTGGACAAACAGAACCGGTCCAGTCCAGGTTTGGACAACAGAACCGGTCTGGTGCTGTTGCAGTCAGTGAACACAACAGGTTCTGACTGCGTTTGTGTTTTTTAGGGAGCGATTGGAGAGAAAGGATCAGAAGGAACGCCTGGAAACGACGGAGCCAGAGTGAGTAGTCTGTTCATTCTATTCTATTCTATTCTATTCTATTCTATTCTATTCTGTTCTGTTCTGTCAGTGTTTGTTCTTAGTAACAACATGAATCCTTTATCTTATCTTTTTTTTTTTTCTTCGGTCTACAGGGAGCTCCAGGTCCTGTTGGCCCGTTAGGACCCGGTGGACCCAGTGGAGAAAAGGTACCATGTACAGATCCTGTTCTAATGCATATGAGAGTACTGGAAGTGTGGGTCACATGGTCAGTGTGGGTCACATGGTCAGCAGAGGGCAGGACTGTCAGTAACAGTGTGTCATTCATGTGTGCAGGGTGAACCTGGACCCAAAGGCCCTGCAGGACCTCCAGGATCCAGAGGAATGCCTGTAAGTCCACCTGTGGACCGGACCACAGCACATACAGGACCAGGTCCACATGGTCCACGTGGTCCGGTCTGTTCAGGACACACATTTGGTCTTTGGAGCAGGTCACATACATTCACGTCACACATTTCCAGGGTTTAGACGGGTCCTTGAAACCCTTGAAATGCTTGAATTTCAATGTTGTGTTTTCAAGGAATGGAATTTGAGTTGAAGTGCTGAAAGTGCTGAATTCTGGAGTGTGATTTAGTTTTTATTTTAAATATGAACTCCAGCCAAAGCTACACAGAGGCGATCCATTTAGAAAAATAAACCTTTATGTCATTCGGTTCATTCCAGCTGTTCTCAGGTACAGTGTGTCTGAACCAAGGTTATTATCGTTAACGGAAACTAACGACATGACCAAAACTAGAATGGAACCAACATTTCGTAAACTGAAATAAAAAGTGTAATGGGCTCTATGCACAGCTCCACTATGTCCTGAACTTCAGGTGGCTTGTTTTTTCCTGTCTGTCATTATTGGACACTGATGAATCCAGGTGTGTCTGCTACCTCTTGTTGTGGCTACTGATTAATTAGGCACACCTGGATAGTAAAGGTTAGTAAAGTAAATCCAGAATTACAGCATGAAATAAGTGATCAATTTTACAGGGTCCGAACAGACCCTGTTGAGAAATTTAATTCTACATAAAAACGAACAAAGCTATCATCATAATTTTCTACAGGCCACAAAACAACAAAATTTGGTTCACTGAAAAAAAAAAATCAGATCGATTGATTTTTGCAAAAATAGGAACGTTTTTGCATCCACAGGGTCTGTTCAGACCCTGGTTATCCTGAATTGTATTAAAATGTGGTTTTATATCTTTTATCATTTTAATACAAGTATGACATAATAATAGTTGTCCTGTAATGCAGGGAGCCGAGGAGACCCGGTCCGATTGGTTCTGTTGGATTTGCCGGACCCCCTGTGAGTACTGATCTGTCATTAATAAAAACTAGTGCATTAAACCAATTTGATTTGGGTTTTAATCACAAAATGGATTTGTAAGCAGATCAACTGAACTCGTATTTTACAGGGTCCTGATGGACAACCTGGAGGAGTGAAGGGAGAACCAGGAGAGCCGGGTCAGAAAGGAGACGCTGGATCTCCTGGACCCCAAGGCCTGGCTGGTGCTCATGGACCTCCGGTGAGGGGACAACAGACAGGACAAATGTTTACAAACAAGACAAATGTTTACAAACAGGACAAATGTTCACAGACAGGACAAATATTTACAAACAGGACAAATGTTTACAGACAGGACAAATGTTTACAGGCAGGACAAATGTTTACAAACAGGACAAATGTTTACAGACAGACAGGACAAATGTTTACAGACAGGACAAATGTTTACAGACAGGACAAATGTTTACAAACAGGACAAATGTTTACAGACAGGACAAATGTTTACAGACAGGACAAATGTTTACAAACAAGACAAATGTTTACAGACAGGACAAATGTTTACAGACAGACAGGACAAATGTTTCAGACAGGACAAATGTTTACAGACAGGACAAATGTTTACAAACAGGACAAATGTTTACAGACAGGACAAATGTTTACAAACAGGACAAATGTTTACAAACAGGACAAATGTTTACAGACAGGACAAATGTTTACAGACAGGACAAATGTTTACAAATAGAACAAATGTTTACAGACAGGACAAATGTTTACAGACAGGACAATGTTTACAGACAGGACAAATGTTTACAAACAGGACAAATGTTTACAGACAGGACAAATGTTTACAGACAGGACAAATGTTTACAGACAGGACAAATGTTTACACCTGATTCTTTCCTACAAACATACATTTGAATACAAATGTGGAAATGTGATAAGTATTGACTAATTTGTGTTTGTTTGTTTGTTGTTTGTTTGTTTGTTTGTGTTTTTAGGGGCCCACTGGTGTTGCTGGACTTAAAGGTGGCAGAGGAACCAGGGTGCACCGGTAAGATGATGATGTCATAGATTAATGAAGTAAATCTGTGTCATTAAATATCTGATTTTTTTTTTTTGCACTGAAATCAAGTATCTGAAAAATTTTTTGCACTGAAATTGAGTATCTGATTTTTTTTTTGCACTAAATTTAAGTATTTGAATTTTTTTTTTTCCCCACTAAATTTAAGTATCTGAATTGTTTGTCTCTGAATTCAACTTTGTTCATAAATTTAGAATTTAAAAAATTCAGATACTTAATTCCAGTGCAAAAAAATTCAGTGCTAGAAATTCAATGGTTTTTATAATTCAAAATCTAATGACAGATTTACTTCCATACAGTTGGAATTACAGTGTGGTAACAGAGAAACCACCAAGGACTGGACCTTTCATTTGGTTTGGTTAGAATGTGGAACAAGTTTAACCCAGAAGACAGGAAGTCTAACCCTAACCCTAAACCTTGGATTAAGAAGGATTCACTTGTGTTTTCTTCTCTTAGGGTCCAACTGGTTTCCCTGGATCTGCAGGAAGAGTCGGCCCCCCAGGTCCAACCGTAAGTTCTGCTCCCACCCTGACCCTGTTCCTAACCCTGTTCCTAACCCTATTCCTAACCCTGTTCCTAACTCTGTTCCTAACCCTGTTCCTAACCCTAACCCTGTTCCTAACCCTAACCCTAGTGTATGTTCATAAATATGTGTGCTGACCTGAATGTGTGCTGCCTTCAGGGCCCAGTGGGAACCAGGACCCATTGGACCTCCTGGAAAAGAAGGTCCTCATGGTCTCCGAGGAGACCATGGACCTCCAGGGAGACAAGGAGAGCGTGGACCCCCAGGACCCCCTGGTAGTCCAGGAGACAAAGGAGACTCTGGGGAGGACGGACCCACGGTATGATGAGGTCAAAGTAGGCCTTTAAGAGGAAAACAGGCCTTTAAGAGGAGAACAGGCCTTTAAGAGGAGAACAGGCCTTTAATGAGGAAAACAGGCCTTTAAGAGGAAAACAGGCCTTTAATGAGGAAAACAGGCCTTTAAGAGGAAAACAGGCCTTTAAGAGGAAAACAGGCCTTTAATGAGGAAAACAGGCCTTTAAGAGGAAAACAGGCCTTTAAGAGGAGAACAGGCTTTTAAAAGGAGAACAGGCCTTTAAGAGGAGAACAGGCCTTTAAGAGGAAAACAGGCCTTTAAGAGGAGAACAGGCCTTTAATGAGGAAAACAGGCCTTTAAGAGGAAAACAGGCCTTTAATGAGGAAAACAGGCCTTTAAGAGGAAAACAGGCCTTTAAGAGGAAAACAGGCCTTTAATGAGGAAAACAGGCCTTTAAGAGAAAACAGGCCTTTAAGAGAGAACAGGCCTTTAAAAGGAGAACAGGCCTTTAAGAGGAGAACAGGCCTTTAATGAGAAAACAGGCCTTTAAGAGGAAAACAGGCCTTTAAGAGGAGAACAGGCCTTTAATGAGGAAACAGGCCTTTAAGAGGAAAAGGCCTTTAATGAGGAAAACAGGCCTTTAAGAGGAAAACAGGCTTTAAGAGGAAAACAGGCCTTTAATGAGGAAAACAGGCCTTTAAGAGGAAAACAGGCCTTTAAGAGGAGAACAGGCCTTTAAAAGGAGAACAGCCTTTAAGAGAGAACAGGCCTTTAATGAGGAAAACAGGCCTTTAAGAGGAAAACAGGCCTTTAAGAGGAGAACAGGCCTTTAATGAGGAAAACAGGCCTTTAGAGGAAAACAGGCCTTTAATGAGGAAAACAGGCCTTTAAGAGGAAAACAGGCCTTTAAGAGGAAAACAGGCCTTTAATGAGGAAAACAGCCTTTAAGAGGAAAACAGGCCTTTAAGAGGAGAACAGGCCTTTAAAAGGAGAACAGGCCTTTAAGAGGAGAACAGGCCTTTAAAAGGAGAACAGGCCTTTTTGAACCACAGGTTTATGGAGGTGGAAGTTATTCAGACAAAGAACAAAAACATATTTATACATTATATAAAAACATTATATTTAGAAGTTATTACGTTATCAGTTCGGGACTTTTTTACGTTATTGTCCAAAAGTTATACATTATTAGCCAAAAGTTATTATATTTCAGTTCAGGACTTTTATATTACGTTGGCCTATTACATTCAAAAAATGGCAGATTTATTACGTTATCAGCCATTATTCCATTATCGGTTGTTATTCCATTATGGCCTCTACATGCCTCAGTTTATCATGTATACATGTGGAAATCAACTTACAGATCACAGTTTCTACAAATACACAAAACATTTAACAACAGACAGAATATTATTAAAATTCCACATACTTCTATTAAGACATGTCAGATATTCACATTTTTTATAAAAGGCTAGTCTGTAAATGTCAACATTTTTGTGTAAATTTACTTTTTTTTTTTTTTTATATACACTAAAACAAAGAGATAAATTTACAGTTTTCATTATTATAGTTTATTCTGATAGTATTTGACTGGTTCTGATCCACTTTAGACTGAACTGACCTAAAAGGATTTGAACATCCTTGATTGGTCATATCAGGGTCATTTCTGCATTTCACAAATTCATCCCAGGGCCGGACTGGACCCTTTGGTGGGCCGGATTTGGGCCCCGGGATGCATGTTTGACACCTGTGGATTAAAGCATCACTCTTAAAAATAATCCTAAAAACGAACTATGTGTATTGCGGTTCAGGGTCCTGATGGTCCTCCGGGTCCTTCTGGAACCACAGGACAGAGGGGCATTGTGGGTCTTCCTGGTCAGAGAGGAGAGCGTGGGATGCCGGGTCTTCCAGGACCAGCGGTGGGTACCATCCTGGTTCTACTGCATGTGCGCTCCACACTTCCATTAGTCAAACAGGACTGAGTTAGTGGTTCTGTTTACAGGGTCCACCAGGAAAACAAGGAGCCACAGGACCAACTGGAGATAAGGGTCCTTCAGGCCCAGTCGGAGCTCCTGGTGCTAATGGACCTCGTGGTGATCCTGGTCCTGATGTGAGTAGACCATCATAAAGACCCACTCACAAATATACACAAATACAAGTGCACATGTCGTTTTGATTTTATTTGTTATTTATTTAATTATATTTATTTATTTTAATTTTAATTTATTTTTTATTATTATTTTATTTATTTATTTTTGTATCTTTCACATTTTTTTTATTTTTAAGTGCACGTCTTAATGTCTGCATTGTGTTTTTTTTTATTTCTTTTTTCTTTTTTTGAAACTTTCTTATTTTTTCTTTAACTTTTCAATTTTTATTTTTGTTAATTTTTAAAGTGCACATGTCTTAATGTCTGCGTTGTTTTTTTTTTTTTCTTTTTCTTTCTTTTTCTCTTCTTTTCTTCTTTTTTAAAAAAAATTCTTATTTTTTTCTTTTAACTTTTTAATTTTTAAATTTTTTTTTTAGTTAAGTGCACGTCTTAATGTCTGTGTTGTGTTTTATTTCTTTTTTCTTTTTTTCTTTTTTAATTTTTAATTTTTTTTTTTATTTTTGAACTGCACATGTCGTAATGTCTGCGTTGTGTTTTTCAGGGTCCTGCAGGATCTGATGGTCCACCAGGCAAAGATGGTGTTCTTGGACAAAGGGTAGGGGGTGCGGGGATGTGTGGGGCGGGGGGGTGAGATATGACATATGTGAGTTTTACAGACTCCTGTTTGACTGACGTGTGTCATTTTAGGGAGACAGAGGATTCTGGTCCAGAAGGTTTGGTTGGTCCTCAGGGACTACCTGGACCTCCAGGTCCTGTCGGTGCACCGGGTGACGCTGGAAGACGAGGGGAGGCTGTAAGTGGACTTAAGTGTCTCCTGTTGGTTTGGGTTTGAGTTAAGTGGACTTAAGTGTCTCCTGTGGGTTTGGGTTTGAGTTAAGTGGACTTAAGTGTCTTCTGTGGGTTTGGGTTTGAGTTAAGTGGACTTAAGTGTCTCCTGTGGGTTTGAGTTGAAAGTGTGAGTGTGAACACATGATGGAACAGCTGACACATGACGACAGATCTGAGCTCAGGCCTCAGGCGAGTCGGAACCAGATCAAGTCCATTAGACGGGATGGGAATGATGTGGGCGGGGCTGATGATGTGGGCGGGTCCAGCTCTGTTCAGTGAATGTGGGGGGTCCAGTTCAGTTATGTGGGCAGGTCCAGCTCTTTTGTCAGACTTCGTTCTTCTTCTCTTCCTCATATTGGTTCTCTTTGTGCTGCAGGGCTCCAGAGGACCCATGGGTCCACCAGGATCAGCTGGAAAGAGAGGCTTAGTGGTGAGTGGACCCTGGTCCTGGACGGTTCTGGTCCAGGATGGTTCTGGTCCTGGACAGTTCTGGTCCTGGACGGTTCTGCTCATGTCATGAACACTAGAACCTACGGCAGCAGAACCAGATGAATGTACTGGAACCACTGTCCTGTTTTCAACACAGGGACCCCAAGGACCCAGAGGAGATAAGGGTGATCTGGGCCCATGGAGAGAGGACAGAAAGGACACAGAGGCTTCACGGGTCTGCAGGGTCTGCCTGGACCTCCAGTAAGACCCACACCCGGACCCACATCCAGACCCCACCCAGACCTTAGAACTGGAACAGTCACACTGTCAACATTTAAACCGAGATGTCACACATATGACAGGGTGATGAGGTCACATATATGACAGGGTGATGAGGTCATACATATGACAGTGATGAGGTCACACATATGACAGGTGATGATGTCATACATATGACAGTGATGAGGTCACACATATGACAGGGTGATGATGTCACACAGATGACAGGATGATTAGGTCACACATATGACAGGATGATGAGGTCACATATAAAGTAATAAATATTCTGAGTCTGACACATTATTTCATCTCTGTACTAGTTCAGTCTGAATGTTAGCTGGACTGTTTCAGTTAAATGTTCCTTTTCTGTTGCTTACAGATGCGTTTCCCTCTCCTATCAGCTGTTTAATGCAGGCTCTTCTCCTGTTTTTAGGGGACCACCGGTGAACAGGGACTCCAGGGATCGTTGGACCCAGCGGAGCCAGGTGAGTGTCAGAGGATGGACAGCAGCTCCACAGTGTGGATCTAAACTAGGTTTTCAAACTCCTGTTCTTTCCGGTTCCACATTCAGTCTGATCTGCAGTGGACCCAACCAGTCAAATAAGAACAGAAAAACCGATAAATAAAACAACTGACAATTTATGTCTGTGTTTTAGTGCAAAAAAAACCCCATTAAATTATGAAAAATACTTACTTTTATTAACTATCCAAATAAAACAATGTGAATAACCTGAAAAAACTGAAATTTCGTAAGAAAATAATGCAATTTTAACATTATGCTGTTTATTTTTATTTATTTTGCACATCATAAAAGAGCAAGAGAAATTAAAAAAACAACCTTCAAACATGTAACATCATTGTGCAGGAGAGGTTAGAAGCAGAAAAGGCTGATATGAATACCTCCACCGGAAATGAACAATACACTGAGAAAAAAAGAAAGAAGAATTAAAATACAATACAGTTTTCACTTCTCATTAGTCCTGGCATTCTGGATCAGATCTCCAAAGACACTAAACACTGAGGAACAGGAAGAAAAGAGTTCAAACTGGACTGAATTTAATACAGACATTTCAGGTTGGACACATTTGTTCAGGTTAGTCCATTTTACTGGTACAGGAGAGTTTGGAAATGGAAAGATTTTCAGAATTTAATGTTATTTTTTGCTTAAACTTAAATGGTAATATCAATGAATTATACAGAATGTTCAGTGATTTTTGATCTACTATCTCCTTTGCTCCAGGACTCAGATGCTTCTGGGTAGTTTGTTTTGTACATGTTTTGTGAGGTTTACAACCAATTTCATCAATAATTACACTCCAACAAACTTGTTTGGATTCACCCTTTCTACTACCCCTTGACTTATACCATTACCTCATTACTGTTTTACGTTTACCAAAAATGGTCCCACACTGACCCCTGGGCACCACACACACACTTAGTACAATTCATCTCAGGGTCGGATTGGAACCTTTGGAGGACGCATGTTTGACAGCCCTGGTCTAAAGGCTGGTTCTCATCTGTGCTTCCTGCCTGTGCTCCAGGCCCTCCTGGACCCATCGGACCCCCTGGAAAGGAAGGATACATCGGACAGCCTGGACCCATGGGTCCACCTGGGTCACGTGGTCTGAGTGGAGAAATAGGACCAGAGGTATTTATCACATAATAGTACAGTAGTAGTACAGTAGTAGTACTAGTAGTAGTACACAATAGTAGTAGTAGTATACAATAGTAGTAGTAGTAGTAGTACACAGCAGTAGTAGTGGTAGTAGTAGTAGTAGTAGTAGTATAGTACACAGTAGTAGTAGTAGCACACAGTAGTAGTATAGTATACACAATAGTAGTAGTAATAGTAGAGAGTAGTAGTAGTACTAGTAAACGTAGTAGCAGTAGCAGTACACAGTAGTAGTAGTAGTAGTAGTACACAGTAGTAGTAGTAGTACACATAGTAGTAACAGTAGTAGAACAGTAGTAGTAGTAGTGGTAGTACACTAGTAGTAGTACACAGTAGTAGTAGTACAGTATATAGTAGTACACAGTAGTAGTAGTACACAATAGTAGTAGTAAACGTAGTAGAAGTAGTAGTAGTAGTAGTAGTAGTGGTAGTACACAGTAGTAGTTAGTACAGTAGTAGTAGTAGTACAGTAGTAGTAGTGGTAGTACACAGTATAAACTGTCATGTGACTGTACAGGGACCTTCAGAGAGCCGGGCCCCCCAGGTCCTCCCGGTCCTCCAGGACCCCCCATGGCGGCCATGGACGACCTGTTCGGTCCTCAGGACTACGACTCGGGTCCTCCTCCTCCTCCTGAGTTCAGCGAGGACGAGGCCCTCCCCAACAGTAACGGTCGGCCGTGGTGGCGGTGGACCCCAGCGTCCACGCCACTGAAGGCCCTGAGCAGCCAGATAGACAGCATGAAGAGTCCAGACGGAAGCAGGAAGCACCCAGCACGCACCTGTGACGACCTGAAGAGGTGTTATCCAAGCAAGAAGAGTGGTGAGTGGAGGAAGACAGACAGACAGACAGAGAGAGACAGACAGAGAGAAGACAGACGAGAGAGAGACAGACAGACAGTGAGACAGACAGACAGACAGACACAGACAGACAGACCAGACAGACACAGACACAGACAGACACACAGACACAGACAGACAGACACAGACAGACACAGACAGACAGACAGACACAAACAGACAGACAGACAGACAGACAGACACAGACAGACAGACAGACACAAACAGACACAGACAGACAGACAGACAGACACAGACAGACACAGACAGACAGACACAGACAGACAGACAGACACAGACAGACAGACAGACAGACAGACACAGACAGACAGACAGACACAGACAGACAGACAGACAGACAGACAGAGACAGACAGACAGACACAGACAGACAGACAGACAGACAGACAGACAGACACAGACAGACAGACACAGACACAGACAGACAGACAGACAGACACAGACAGACAGACAGACAGACCAGACAGACAGACAGACACAGACAGACACAGACAGACAGACACAGCAGACAGACAGACACAGACAGACAGACAGACAGACAGACACAGACACAGACAGACAGACAGATGGAAAACACAGTTTGACCCAGTTCATGTTCATTCAGTTCATATTATGAACAGATAGAAGCAGAACAGAAGGTTTGAACTGAAGCTGCTACTGCTGCTTCTACTACTACTTTTTCTTCTTCTCCTCCTTCTCCTTCTTCTTTTTCTTCTTCTTCTTCTTCATCCTCTTTTTCTTCTTCTTCTTTTTCTTCTTCTCCTTCTATAGTTTTCTGAATCCTGTAACCATGGTAACAGAAGCTTTGTAAACTCTCCCATCCAGTTGTAAGGGTAGATGTTGTGTTGAGTGCAGACTGCCACTCTTCTTTGTGTTTACATCACACTAGTCATAATCTAACAAAGGATCAATGAAAAATATATGTGGAAGGTTGAAATGAGCTGTACATTATTATTGGGATCATCAGCAGTCAATAAGGTTCTGATAGTATAACGTCTGTGTAAAGTGGTCTGGATGACGAATGGAGACCGTTTACAACCGTACACCACATTTCATACAAACACAGACACATTTGGACCCTTTAAGGTCCTGCTGATCTTCATTTACATTTATGCATTTGGCAGATGCTTTTTTCCAAAGCACCTTAGAGGGGAAAAACCAAAAATGAAATAAAAATACTAGAATAGATTAAAAACATAAAACAGCTGTACACTTAAAACAGTGTTGTACAGAAGAATAAACAGCAAAATAATAGACTAAAATATGAGAATAGATTAAAATATGAAACAGCAGTACAATTAGAACATGATGTTTTTTAAATCCGATTTATTTTTCCAGAAGAAATTAATTCGGAACTAAAGTATTTTCTGTTTCCATGGAAATGTTAAACCTGAATACAGGTTTACATGAGGTATTAATGAGGTAGATCAGTGAGCAGAAGGGTTTGTGCTGCAGTGCTCATGTTGCCTTGTTCTCACAGCCCTTCTGTTAGCTTAGCTTAGCCCTTCTGTTAGCTTAGCTTAGCCCTTCTGTTAGCTTAGCTTAGCATAGTCACTGCATTTCCATGGTCACACGTAGCCAGTTTTTTAAAGGTGATTTGTCGTCTTTTGTCAGTGATTTTGTAAAGTAAAGTAAAGTAAGTAAAGTAAATTTTATTTCTAGAGCACTTTTCACAGACAGAGTCACAAAGTGCTTTATCAATTCAAATCAGAATCAAATTAAGTTTACAGACCAACAGAATCCTTCAGGGGCAAACACTTGTGATTGGTGACAGTGGCGAGGAAAAACTTCCCTTTAACAGCAGAAACCTCGAGCAGACCCAGACTCCTGAAGGATGGCTGTCTGCCTTGACCAGTTGGGGTTAAAGAGAGAGAGAGGAGTAAAGGAGAAAAGAGAGAGCGATAGAGATATAGAGAGACTGGGGGGGGGATGACACATGGAGTACGTTATGATGAATACATAGAGTGTAATCAGTCTGTGGTGGTCCTGGGTCAGGTGGGAGACTAAAAAGCCTTTTTGAACAGGAGGGTTTTGAGGTGTTTCTTAAAGCTCTCTACAGAGTCCATGGACCGTAGGTGTAGAGGCAGGTCATTCCATAGACGTGGTGCCACAGCTTTAAAAGACCTGTCACCGCGTGTGCTAAACAGGTCCGTGGAACCATCAGCAGGTGAAATCCAATTCTCTCTAATTATTTCTTCAGATCTGCGACTTACTGCACTCATACAATCTGTGGACTGTTGTGTTGATGGAAGTTGGAAAATCTTTTTGTTGGAAGGGATGCATGAGCTAAAATAGCTTTGCTTTAGCGTTATAGCTTTGCATTAGTTTTTATTTCCCAGATTTTCTTCCTGCAGTAAGTCACATGACCATGATCTGAGCCTCAGTTTGTGATCATATGACCCCAGCGGACTAAAGGAATGATTAGGAGAACTGAATTTACCAAAATCAGTCATAAAATACTACAAATCACCTAAAAAAGTCTGGCTACATCTGACCAGAGGAATGAAGCCTTATGCTAGGCTAGGCTAAGCTAAGATAAGCTAACGTTAGGGCTGCAGTTCAAACTGTTTGTCCCACTTGTGGAACTCATTAGTTCAGGACAAATGAATGAATCCAAAGCCAGTGTTGAACTGTTCCTTCAGGTTTTCCAGGCTGGTAGATCCCATCAGAATATTCCACTGGAACGCTTTGGGAAGACTAGACTGCAGTGCAGATTCTTCCACAGCGCAGAATGTGTGCGTCATCGCCACAGGACAAGCACTGAGCATGTGCAGAATGGAAGGAATAAAGTCCAAACGGAATAAAGGCTTTACATGTCCGGGAATTTAGAGCGCAGTTAAAGAGGATTAAACCACTGACTTTAATTGGGTTTAAATTTAATCCCAACTTTTCTTTTTCAACTGGAATAAGGTGTTTACATGGACATCTGAAATAGGATCGAACCTTTAATCAGATTAAACCAAGAAGAAAAGTTGTCATGGAAATGCACGGAGTGTCGTACAGAGGGACAAAAATCAAAACAAAAGACTAAAATACAAATGATTAAGAAGACGTAAAAGCAGCTGTAAAATTAAAACAGTGAAATAAAAATACCAAGTAAAACAACAGAATAGACATGATAATACATTTCAAATGGAATGTTTGACAGTGCTGGGACAGGAGGTGTTCTCTGCACGCTGGGTCTGCAGGAGCTTCTGAACACAGGCAGGGACGCCTCTGTTCTGGTAGTGCTGGGTAGAATGTTCCAACACTGTGGAATGACCATGAAAAGAGTCTGGATTGTCTTGTACAAAGTTTGGGGACCAACAGACAACATTCCCCAGATGAGCGGAGTGGTCATGGGGCAACAGAAGCTTTTATCAGTGCACCTGAGTAGGTAGGAGCAGACCCATGGAGAACTTTGTAGGCTAGGATTAATGATTTGAATTTGATGTGTGCAGCTGTGGGTAGCCAGTGGAACTCAGAGAGTAAGGGGGTGACATGTGCCCTTTTAGGAGTAAGGGGCATGTGCCCTTTGGGTGAGTAAGGGGTGACATGTGCCCTTTTAGGGTGAGTAAGGGGGTGACATGTGCCCTTTTGGGTGAGTAAGGGGTGACATGTGCCCTTTAGGGTGAGTAGGGGTGACGTGCCCTTTTAGGGAGTAAGGGGTGACATGTGCCCTTTTAGGGTGAGTAAGGGGGTGACATGTGCCCTTTTAGGGTGATTGAAGACCAGACGATCTCAAATAGGTGTGAGAAATGAAAAATGCAAACTAAATAAAGGTCCAGTCTCAGCAGGTTGTGGTGTTTGTTGCCTGTCCACACTGGATCCAGTGTACGTTCCTGCTTGTGTCCTGTAGGTGAATACTGGGTGGATCCAAACCAGGGCAGTGCAGAGGACGCCATCCAAGTCCACTGTAACATGGACACCGGCGAGACCTGCATTTCTGCAAACCCGTCCAGCATACCCCGAAAAGTGTGGTGGACCTCATCCAGGAACAAACCTGTGTGGTTTGGAGCCGACATCAACGGTGGAACCCATGTGAGTCCTGACATGTGGACGGGGAAGGGACGATGGGGTCCAACTGTGGGGACGGACAGGACACAGCTGTACGGAACTATGGCTGTTAGAAAATATCAGTTCTGCAATATATCACAATATGTCATTTCACAATACTGTATCATATTTAAAAGTACTTATGGATATTTTAGGTATTTATTCAAATGCAGATATTGTGGAGGTTCATTTTAGTTTTTCTTTTTTGTTTATATTTTAATTATTATTATTTAACACTGTTTTATTAAATAATGGTTATTTGAATCATCCTAAAACCACTTTTTATTGTTTGAGAGGAGGTTCGTTCCTTTGTTGGATTGAACTCAAATCCTGTTCTGATGTTAGCTGTGAACTAATAGAATCTGAACATTTGAACAGGATCTGAAACTGGAATGTCTGTGAAACAGAATTTCAGTTTGAACACAGTTTGAACATTTGGTGATAGAACATTAGATCCTGTTGGGATCAAATAAAAATGTGTTTAGTATTTGTGCAGATTTCTGCTGTAATTCAGTTCTTCAAGGGAATAATCATTTAAAACAAGAAACAAACAAAAAAATTGCCTTTTTAACACTATCATGATATATCGTGATATATCGTATTGTGATCCTAGTATCGTGATTTGTATCGTATCACCAGATCAACAGGATCTAATGCTATATCACAACATTTTTCTAATTCTCCTCATTTCCAAAGGAACTACCATCTGCCTCTCAGACAGAAAAAAGTGCTTTCAGGATGATTCAAAATAACCATCATTTAATTAAACAGTATTAAAGAATAATAAATGATATATAAACAATGAACAAAAATGAACCTCCACAATATCTGCATTTAAATAATACCTAAAAATATCCATACAGTACTTTTTAATATCGATACAGTATCATGGAATGAAATATCGCGACATATTGCAGAAGTGATATTTTCTAACAGCCCTAACTGGGAGATGTGGAACCAGAACTGAACTGGTTTGACAGCTGTGCTTTTTTAAGGTTCTTATTCCAGATGTATGTGCTGACCGTGTGTGTGTGTGGGGGGTTTGTTTGTGACTCTAGTTCATGTACGGAAACAAAGACCAGCCGACCAACTCCGCCACGGTCCAGATGACGTTCATCCGCCTGCTGTCCAAAGAGGCGTCACAGACCGTCACCTACCACTGCAAGAACTCTGTGGGCTACAAGGACGAGAAGACGGGCAACTACAAGAAGGCCGTGATCCTCAAAGGCTCCAACGACCTGGAGCTGAAAGCAGAAGGAAACAACCGCTTCAGATACACCGTGTTGGAGGACTCCTGCACAGTAAGGCCACAGGAGGAGGGGGGGGGGGGGGTTGGACTGGATATCCAAATGAAAACACACAAACAGAAACAATCACAGCTTTAACCCTTAAAGACCCACAGGTACTTTTGAATCAGTTCCCAGATACATTTTTCAACATTCACTTTATTGTCATTCAAACACAATACCAACACGGATACAGTGCACAATGAAATTACATTTCATCGACTTTTTGCATAGACCAAGAAATGTAAAAACACCTTAGCAGCCAAAAATAAGTAGCAACAGCTTCCAGAACAATAGATAAGACAATAAAGCATAAAAGGGCAATAGATTAAAACCACAATGGGTCATTCCATATGCAATCTACAGATTTTAAGAAAATGTCCCACCTGACCCTCTCAGATTTTTCTAAATTTTTACATACTTATAGAGCATTATATATGATGGAAAATCCAAAATTTCAAGGCTTAATTGTAAATAGTTCCAAAGTTCTGACCATTTGAAGTAGGTAGGGGCTACCCTAAAATTGTGACCGAAATTAAGACTTGAAATTTTCGTCTATTTTCAGGCTTCTATCTTCTGAACAACAAGAGCTAGAGGTCTGAAATTTTCAGAATCATTTCACAGGAATCCTAAGAAAAGTGAAAATATTTACTTAAAATTGTATTGCATGTTACAGAGAATGACCAAGTTGAGATTTTATCCATTGCAAACTTCTAAAATGCTACTTTTGGTCACTCATTACACAAAACCTAATCATCATATTCATTAGAAATTTGATGTGCTATATCTGGTCTACGTAGGGAATGGATCTGTGTAAAATGAAGGTCCTATGTTCTGTTCTGTATGATATATGAACAGCTGAAAATCAAAAATATCTGTCCGACCTTCAGATTCAAAGGTCAGTATCAGTATGTGGGATAGGTAGGATCACAAAATAAAAGACACCATGTGAAAGGACAGGAAGTGACCTAAATTTTGACACCAAGCACAACTGGCTTCTATAAATCCATATTTTAGCTGGAAAACGTCCATATTTAATTTGAACATTTAACATAGAACGATTTATCATACCAAGTAAACAAGAAACGCTGAATTATGTTAAATTGAAAAAAGGAAGTACAATGAGGTGTTTTCTTCAGGTCAGTAAATGAACAGTTCATTTGGTTTCTGTGATTTCTCAGCAGAATGTGTGACGGTATTAAACTGAACTGTGTCAGTGAAGGAGCAGATCTGAAAACAGCTGTCAATCAAACCGCATTCAGGCATTTGGACTGATCCTCCAATCAGCACGTGGAAGCTCAGTGTCCGGCCCGGCTGAGCTCCGCCCACAGCTCCATTCACCCGCAGAGACGCTGAGCGTCCGGGGACAGGACAACATCGTGGCATTTATCCAGTGCTGGTCCAGTTTGTAGTGGTTTTAAAACCAGTTCCACTCAGTCCCATTGAGGTCATGGACGCTGAGCGTCTACGACAATGCACTGAGCAGAGATGGAAGAACAAACACAGACACGGGAATGGAGGAGAAGTGAACAACATCCAGTCCACTGATCTGGGATCAAACTGATTCTGAACCAACTGGTCTGAGAGACTGAACGTGTTCCAAACATTTGGAGTCAATGAAATGAAAACAACTGAACAGATTTGAGCATTTAATGGGAGTCATTTTAGGGTCAGAGGAGCTGCCACTGCAGTCTGACAGAAAACACCTCTGACATATATGCACACCCCACCGCCCCAAGTTTTACCACTAAGAGCGCTGTTCCTGTCAGCTTTGAAGGTGGTTAGCCCTGCTAAGCTAATAGCATCGTCCGTATCCGTATCAGTCAGCCAGGTCTTGGTGAACACCAGAGCACAACAGTCCCTCACCTCCTGGTCTGATGTTAAATCCAGGCTGAGGTGGTCCAGTTTATTTCGCAGTGAGCGGATGTTTGCGACCAGGAACGATGGTAAAGGTGTAACGGTAAAGGGGTTAGCTTTTAGCCTGGTGCTAGCTCCACCACGGACCCCGCGCTTCCACTTCCTCGTCCACCGCTGCCGGCGTTGCCTCCTCTGGGTAGTGTTGGTGGGGGACGTCGGTGTTGGGCGGGCCCCTCCGGATGAACATAGTAATCCAAACGCAATCAACAAGTTTGAAGTGCTCGGATCGACTGGCCAGGTCTTGTCCATCGTCTGTAACCGCAGCCAGCTTAGACCATCGTAGGTCAGCCTCCCGCTGCTGTTTGGTCTGGTTTGCTGGTGTTTTGAATCTTACCAGTGTCTATGTCGTGTGCCTACGCGGCCGCAGCCAACGAGAGCGCCGCCATCCACCGTCATCTTCTACGACATATTACATTTTCTCTCTATTTAACCTTTCATAAGTGATTCATCACCATTTATTCTAACATTATCCCCCTATGTTTTTGCATTTTTCACTGTAAATCATGTACTTTCCTATATTTAATTTCCTGTGTTTGATTTAGATGTTCATGGGGGGGGGGGGGGTCCATAACTAACGTAACTAACGCTGAAATGAATGTGGACCGTTACAGGCCTAATAAGCAGTATTATGGGATGGATGGGGCTGATGCAGTGCAGATGCAGCTAAACTCCTGTTTGTTTGTTTGTTTGTTTGTTTGTTTGTTTGTTTTCCACAGCAGGCCAACGGTAACTGGGGAAGACGGTGTTTGAGTACCGGACACAGAAAACTGCCAGACTGCCCATAGTGGACATGGCCCCCATAGACATTGGAGCCCCAGCCAGGAGTTTGGCATCGATATTGGGCCCGTGTGCTTCTTATAAAACCACCAGAGATGAGGAGGAGGAGCCAAGGAGGAGCCGAGGAGGAGGAGCCGAGGAGGAGGCGGCCTGAGACTATTGAACTGCCAGCTGATCCAATCAGCCACATTGTACATACGAGTACTGAGGACTATTACGGCCCTGGGGCAGAGATATTTATTGTGCCTTTCAACCCAGTTCAGCATGAATGTTTGGAATTGACAAAAAAAATTGGTCAAACCAGGCTGGTTTCTGTCATTTTGTGTTTGTCTGAGTAAAGTGTTCCAGCTCACTGTGGTGTATTTTCACCCAAAAACAAACCAAAAAAAACTTGCCATCAATTTTATTTTACAAACAAGTGTTCAGAGAACTCAAACCTCCGCCAAGCACCCTGAACGGTGTGCATGTGTGGCTCGACCGTCTGTTTAAACTAGGTCATCCGAGGTCAACAAAATGGTGCCATCTGAGCGCTCATGTACCAGTTCTTATATGTGGATAATGTAACCGTGTTGGCTAACTGGGGTCATTTTCCAGTTATTGTTCACATTTGAATGGAAGAGAAAACAAATTGTGACCCCCTACAAATTCCCTGGAACTGCTTCTGTAATTATCATTTAACAGCAAAAACTGGAACTTCTGTCATAGAACATGTGTCTGTGGATGTGCAAAACTAATTTCATAATGATATTTCACAAATTGCATTTTTTTATGATTTTTTGAAACTGGTGCATAAAAATAACAAAAGTCAACAGAGCGTAACAGAAGAGAAATGGAGCAGAACCATATTTGGTCCAAAGTTGCAGCTTGGTCCCAGTCATGTGTCTGTCCAATTAGATTCAATTCACATCAATATTAGTTGAGTTCTAATTTTAAATGTGTGGGAAATGGGATTTTCAATGTTCAGTGTAAATGTCCACAGAGTCCACATTCCACAGTGGATGTGGACAATTTAGTTCCACATACAAGAGACTGTTCTAAGCTACAGGTGGATCCAACTGGAGGAGAATCAGAGTCGTTTGGAATTTTGGATGAATTTTGGAAAATGTCTCAGTGATGACAGATGGAAAACTGTAGATGTTGTGACCTTGCTGTGACCTTGAACTTTGTCCTACTGGGACCAAAATGGACTGGGTTGATCTCAGGGCATAGGCCTATCTGTGGGGAAGATCTGGGAAAGATGGGTGGAAGAGTTTTATACTAAAGATGAAAACAAACAAACAAACAACACAAAGTGGCAGAGGTAAAAAAAACTTGTTTCCAAAGATGAATGCGTGCCTTTGAATATTGGTTCCAACTGCTGTTCGTCGCCCAGATCGACTCCAGTGAAGTCACATTCACCTGGATTGTCATGTTCTTTGTACGTTCAAACACAGATTTGTTGTTTTTCTTTCTTCTTTTTTTTTTTTTTTAAACTACAAATGTCATATAAAACTACGTTGTGGTGCTACAGAGGAAACGCGTCCAGCTGATGAACATGTTTCCTCTAGAATCCGTCTGGTTTGCATGGACAGATGTCCACCTGTGTCCACTTTTGTCCTCCTGTGTCCACCCGTGTCCACTGTGTCCACCCGTGTCCACCCTGTCCACTGTGTCCACCCGTGTCCACCCGTGTCCACTGTGTCCACCCGTGTCCACGTGTCCACCCGTGTCCACTGTGTCCTCCTGTGTCCACCCGTGTCCACTGTGTCCACCCGTTCCACTGTGTCCTCCTGTGTCCACCCGTCCACTGTGTCCACCCGTGTCACTGTGTCCTCCTGTGTCCACCCGTGTCCACTGTGTCCACCCGTCCACTGTGTCCACCCGTGTCCACCCGTGTCCCTGTGTCCACCCGTGTCCACTGTGTCCTCCTGTGTCCACCCGTGTCCACTGTGTCCACCCGTGTCCACTGTGTCCACCCGTGTCCACCCGTGTCCACTGTGTCCACCCGTGTCCACTGTGTCCTCCTGTGTCCCCCGCGTCCCTGTGTCCACCCGCGTCCACCCGTGTCCACCTCAGTGTCAGCTACCCCACCCCAAACTCAGACACAGTCACTACATGGAAATGCTTGTTGGCAGGTGCTCTTCTGTATGTAGTGGGACAGGGTCAGGATCAGGGTCAGGATCCGGATCAGGGACAGGGACAGGGTTTGACGATGTCAATAAAGGTCGTTGTGTCCACACTGCAGAATCAGATGTGTTGTCATGTGACTGGTGTGTTGTGTTTTTTCCTCAGACTGCCCTGTGCTCCAGTTCTGGGTTGTTTTTATGCATGATGTCACTTCCTCTTTGCTGCACCTATATGCTTTGGATCCTTTTATACGACGTTTACAGAATACAGTGGCTGTGCTTTGTATTTCATGCTATGCAACAAATTAAACTAAATGCTTGTATAATCCCCCAAAGCTCTTGTCATATTAATTCAGGGTTCAGAGGTCCTGACCTTTCACTTTTTTTTTTTTTTTCTTTTATCCTCCTCAGACCCAGCTCTGGGTTTTCTGTCCACATTTGTGGACAAGAGTTTCACAACTTATACCAAAAAAAAAAAAAAAAAAGACAAGAAAACTGTCCACCACAGAGGACATTCCATAGAAATTTAAATAACTGCATCTGAAAAACTGTTGCATCAAGATGTTTCCAATGTGGGCACTGATTTAATAAAAAACAAAAAAGCTGGTACTGCTGACATTTCCTGGGTCTGAGGAGGATAGGAGATTTTTAGGAGTTTTTTGAGTGAGTTTTAGGTGATTTTTCAGTGTTTTTGGGTAATTTTTTGGGGGATTTTAGGTAATTTTGGAGGAATTTTTGGGTGATTTTTAAGTGTTTTTGGGTGATTTTTGTGGTGTATGGGTTAATTTGTAGGTGGTTTTTGAGTGATTTGTTAAGCTCCTCAGACCCAGCTATGGGTTTTCTGTCCACATTTGTGGACAAGAGTTTCACAACTTTAGACAAAAAAAAAAAAAGAAAGAAAAAAACTGTCCACCACAAAGGACATTCCATAAAAATTTAAAAACTGCATCTGAAAAAAACTGTTGCATCAAGATGTTTCCAATGTAGGCACTGATTTAAAAAAACAAAAGCTGGTACTGCTGACATTTCCTGGGTCGAGGAGTGAAATTCTTTTTTTTTCTTTTCTTTGTGTTCGCTTACACTACTGTTGCAGTTTGTCCAGTTGTACTGATGGTCCACACAGAAGCCCAACACGACAGAAAACAACACATTCTGTAGAAAACAACGCTCTGTGATCCAAACTGAAGTCCTTTATCTGTGTTATAATAGTGGACTGTGTGTGTGTGTGTGTGTGTGTGTGTAGTGTGTGTGTGTGTGTGTGTGTTGTGTGTCATCACTCTGTACACAGCCGACTGCTGCAGTTTATCAGACTGATGTTCAATGAACAGACGAGTGGAAACAGTACGTACATAGGACAATATTTTAGGAGATATAGTCCTTTTGAAAACAATGTCCTCCCAACAGCCAATCATGTCGCTATGGCCAGAATCATAGAATCTTAGAAGTGGGTTACCTAGCAACAGATAAACAACAGGGGCGGCCATGTTGTCATGATGTCATATTTCCTGTGCCGGAACAGACAGAGAAAGAAGTTTTTTCAACTGAAAATGACTGAGGAGTGTAAAAAGAAAGGACTGAAGTGGATCAGAGGATCTGGAACCAGGGTTCCACAGGTCAACGCACAAATAAAAGAAGTGAATCATTTGAATGACTGATGATGTCATAGGACCGACTGATGATGTCATAGGATGGAGTGCTGTCTGAAAACAGTGGGATGGTCAATTCTGAACATAATGCTGTCATTTAGAGCATCCTAAATCACATTTTAGACATGTTTGGGAATCACATCCAAAATGTCCATTTTTGGACGTCATACTTCACCTTACTAAAATATGACTGCTCCAAAAAAGAAATTCTGGTCTTACTTTTATATTCCTTTAAGACAGTTCTAAATGGTTCCAATGGCATCAATGAAGGATTGCTGAGGTATTTAAAACCTTTTTTCACCACCAATTTTTTTTGTGTGTGTGTGTGTGTGGGGGGTCATCAGCGCCCCCCAGTGGTCAAACATAAGGCTATAGTATGTGCTCCAAACAATGAAATTCTGGTCATATTTTAGAATATATTTAAAACAGTTCTAAATGGTTCCAAAGGCATCAGTGAAGGAGTTCTAAAGTATTTAAACCTGTTTCAACCCATTTTGAGGGGGGACATCAGCGCCCCCCGGTGGTCAAACATAAGGCTATATGGACCTTGGTAGGTATCTAGAACACTTCTTAACCATGTTTGGGTAATATGTCTAAAATGATCATTTTTGGAGCCTTAGCACTTGGCCACCAAAGGGCGCTGATGAGTGTTGGAATTAAGGGTTGAATAGACCACACCGGGTCCAAACAGACCACACCGGGTCTAAACAGACCACCCGGTCCAAACAGACTACACCGGGTCCAAACAGACCACACCGGGTCTAAACAGACCACACCGGGTCTAAACAGACCACACCGGGTCAAACAGACCACACCAGGTCCAAACAGACCACACCGGGTCTAAACAGACCACAACCGGGTCCAAACAGACCACACCGGGTCTAAACAGACCACACCAGGTCTAAACAGACCACACCAGGTCCAAACAGACCACACCGGGTCTAAACAGACCACACCGGGTCTAAACAGACTACACCGGGTCCAAACAGACCACACCAGGTCTAAACAGACCACACCAGGTCCAAACAGACCACACCGGGTCTAAACAGACCACACCGGGTCTAAACAGACCACACCGGGTCTAAACAGACCACACCGGGTCTAAACAGACCACACAGGTCCAAACAGACCACACCGGGTCCAAACAGACCACACCAGGTCCAGTTGAACTCTGTCAAGCTTCCATTTCTTCTAAAGGTGGAATCCGTCCAGTCTGTTCAACATTCGTCCACATGTGATTCATTTGATTCTCTACTCAGTGACACTTGTGAATGTAGCGACAGGAAGTCATCCAGGTCCAGTTCTGGTTCTGGTGTGGGCAACAAACGTCGAACCCAAATACAAGTTTCTGAAGGTAGAGGAAAGGAAATGAGGTGCACAACAACAGGAGACGAGCAGAGTGGAACTGGTTCCATGTAGTGGAAATGCAGCAAACAGAGGAATTAGTAAAGAGTCTGTAGGTTCACTGTCACTGTACCCCCCCCCCCCCCCCCCAAAACTGGGCCCAGCGTCATTTGTTCTTATTATTAGTTCATACGTATATGTTCTATTTTCTGCGCAGATGGAAATATAACAGACAGTTCATGCAAACACACTCTTGTACTCTATTCCCTCACCCAATGAGAATCGATAAGAGACTCGATAAGGAATCGGATCGATAAGTAAAATCAATAATGGAATGGGAATCGTAAATTGTTATCGATTCCCATCTCTAATGCCCCGTGTGCACAGAAGGTCCTGACCAACATCAACATGTTGCATACCTCCTGTGCTGTCATCACTGCTGAGACGCCAGTGCTGGAGTCATTTTTGGAGTCTGAGGGTCGGTGTGTCTGCACCGCTGCAGGCAGCTGTTCTGAACCAGGGGTATTATCGTTAACGGAAACTACGGAATGACCAAACTAGAACTGAGAAAACATTTCGTTAACTGAAATTAATAAAAACTAGAATTAAAAGAAAAAAAACCATAACTAACTGAAACTGTATTGTGTGTTTACTAAACTAACTAAAACAGATAAAATTCTGGATCCAATTCCCTTGGTTTTGGTCTTTGTCAATGTCAGATTGATGTTCAATGGATTTCTTTGTCTCTCTCAGTTTTCTGTGCTGTCTCCATACGACACTTTTTGCTCCGTCACTTGTGTTCACTTGTGGTTTCCAGTCGTCTTCTGGTCCCCACTCTACCTGGAAACATGGAGACTAAAGCAGCAGAGTCCTGTCTGGGATTGATTTGAATAGGAGCACAGAGAAGAAGAGAAAAGAGACCACTGAACTACAACTGAACTACAACTGAACTACAACTGAACTACAACTAAACTACAACTGAACTACAACTAAACTACAACTGAACTACAGCTGAACTACAACTGAACTACAGACTAAACTACAGCTGAACTACAACGAACTACAACTGACTACAACTAAACTACAACTGAACTACAACTGAACTACAACTGAACTACAAACTGAACTACAACTGAACTACAACTAAGCATTTAGAAAATAACAAAAACTAATAAAAACCATCAAACCTGCTCTAAAATTGAATTAAAACAAACTCAAATAGAGAAAAAAGGTCCAAACTAATAAAACTAAACTAGAATGAAAAATCCAAACTATTCGAACTTGTTCTGAACAGCCAGGAGTTGAGGACCACCTCTCCTACAACAAGCTGAGTTTGTAGCTGACACTGTCCTGGCTACGTCAGCAGACTCCACCAGCAATGCAGCCATGAACAATCATCTGTGGCAGGTGGTTCAGTGTATAGCAGGGGTCTCAAACTCGTGGCCCATGGGATGATATTTTGTGGCCCCCTAGTTGACATCAAAGTCAGTTAGTGCGGCCCACATACAGTTCTCAAACGCACCTTTTTGCTGAGTCTTACCACGCTCTTATTTTATTTATTTTTATCGTTTATGGGCTACCGTAGATAGTCTTGTGACAGCTTCTGGCGGCATTTGTTGTCAGCGGTTGTCAAGCTAGCCACCGTGAAGTACCTGCGGAAGTATGAACGTAGTCACGTTGTTGAAACATATTCCGCAGTGACACCGAAGTGGACGGAAAATATCTGCCATCACCCAGTTCCAGTCATGTCTCTGAAAATGTGCCGCTGTCTGATGTCATTACTCAAGTAGACATGCTGAGGAGTTCACAAAATACCCGAAGAGAGAAAGAACCAGGTCGCCAAAGTTAAAAGATGTCTGTTGAGGAAACAAGATTTATGCAAGAAAGTAACTGTAGAGAATGAAGCAGCAGTCGAAGCAGCTACATGGTGAGTAGAGATGGGAATCGATAAGAATTTAACGATTCTGATTCCATTATCGATTTTGCTTATCGATCCAATTCTCTTATTGATTCTCATTGGGTGAGGGAATAACAGACTACAAACAGGTGTGTTTGCATGAACTGTCTTTATATTTCCATCTGCACAGAAAAACTAAGACATACAGTATGAACAAATAATAACAGATGATGCTGGGCCCGTTTGGGGGGGGGGGGGGCAGTGACAGTGAAACCCCAGACTCTTTACTAATTCCTCTATTTCTGCATTTCTACTACATGGAACTGGTTCGACCTCTGTTCATTTCCTGTTGTTGTGCTCCTCATTTCCTTTCCCCTACCTTCAGAAACTTGTATTTGAGGAGGTATGACATTTGTTGCCTGCACCAGAACCAGAACTGGGCCCAGATGACGGCCTGGTGTTCACTCTGAGGCTAGATTCACAAGCACCGCTGAGTAGAGAATCAAATACGAGACATTCCTGTAAATGAATCACATGTGGACAAATGTTCGAAGCGACTGGAGAGATTCCACCTTTAGAAGAAACAGAAGCTTTGACAGTGTTACAAGTGGACCTGGTGTGGTCTGTGTGGACCTGGTGTGGTCTGTGTGGACCTGGTGTGGTCTGTTTGGACCTGGTGTGGTCTGTGTGGACCTGGTGTGGTCTGTGTGGACCTGGTGTGGTCTGTTTAGACCTGGTGTGGTCTGTTTAGACCTGGTGTGGTCTGTGTGGACCTGGTGTGGTCTGTTGGACCTGGTGTGGTCTGTTTGGACCTGGTGTGGTCTGTTTAGACCTGCTGTGGTCTGTTTGGACCTGGTGTGGTCTGTTTAGACCTGGTGTGGTCTGTTTGGACCTGGTGTGGTCTGTTTAGACCTGATGTGGTCTGTTGGACCGTTTCTGCCTGAATGCCATGTTGTCTACGTTCTGACCAAAACAATGCAGCATACATGTGATGTCATGGCGCATGCGCAACGAAGGCGGAATTGATAAGCAGAATCGTTTAAGCAGGCAAATGATTCCAAGGAATCAAGCTACTGGGATCCAGTTCTCAAAAAGAAATGGTTCTCGATTCCCATCCCTAAGGGTGAGTGAGATTGTTGCCGGGAAAGGCCATCAAAGAAGGCCAGTTCATACAAAAGCACATGTTACTAGCTGTGAGGTAAAGGAAACCCATTTTTTGTGGAATACTTAATGTGGCCCAGCCTGACCCAGACTGGACCTCCAGCGGCCCCCCATGTCAGTTGCGTGTGAGACCCCTGGTGTATAGTGTCTACGTATGGTGTGTACATCCTACATCTGTCAAAACATGGACGAAGGCATTTTATGGAAAATTGTACCGAGTGTGTCCTCATATTTCTATTTTCATTCTCTGTAAGCCATAATCATCCAACATTTCAAGAAAATAAAGCCTTGAAATCATTCACTCTAATGAGTCTGTATAATATATGGGTCTGACATTCTGAAATGAGTGCCAAAAAATATTGAACTTTTCATGATATTCTAACTTTTTGAGATGGACCTGTAAATAAATATTGGACAGACTCCTCAGGCTGGTCCTGTTTGAGAGGAGTCGCTTATGCTGCGTTTCCACTACGTGGAACCGGCTCGACTCCACTCTGGTACCAGGTCCTATTCCAGACCAGGTCCACTCTGGTACCAGGTCCTATTCCAGACCAGGTCCACTCTGGTACCAGGTCCTATTCCAGACCAGGTCCACTCTGGTACCAGGTCCTATTCCAGACCAGGTCCACTCTGGTACCAGGTCCTATTCCAGACCCTTTCCATTCCAGACCCTCCCTCTTTCCAGTCCCTGGTCGTCATAGCGATGCGGTGCGTTCCTTCTGTGTGCTCTGCTCACAGTTGCTGATAAACTCACTGGTTGCCTGTTGTCTGGTCAAACTCCTGCTGAATGTTTGCGTCTGAACCTCCTGGACAAACCATGGTGTAGTTTTACAGACTGTCATCATGTGGATTCACCTACTGACAGATTTACTGGAAAAGGGCGGGGCATACAGACCACTCTGACCAATCAGAGGGTCTGCAGTGTTACACAGTGTCACCTGTAGTACCTGGTCCCCAGTCCTGGAACCTCAGCGAGCGGGAGGTACCAAAAACTAGGACCAGGTACCAGATTCCAGGTCCTTTTTCGTAAAGGAAACGCAAAAAGGCCGAGTCGAGTCGAGTCGAGTCGAGTCGAGCCGATACCACGTAGTGGAAACGTGGCATTTTATGATACAAGATGTTTAGCCCCAGGATAGTTTCAATGTCAGGCCAATAAACCCCAGAAAGAATGAAAGACGTCAGAATGTAACAACAGCCGAGGCAGCGCCACGGAAATGCAAGGGTTTATATCCAACGGAACCAGTCAGGATATATTTTGCACAGTGACATTTTAATTACTAGAACAACAGTCATTGCAACTGAGGATAACGGGAATAATACTACACATGGACAAAAATTTAGAATAAAAAACAAAGTGCCTTCTGGTGCAAGAAGAGATCCGACTAAACTGATGAATAATTAGAAAAAAGTACGTTGAAATGTGTGGGAAAAAAAACGAACAAAAAAAAACATCTTAAACAATAACTGGAAAAATCACGAAACCAATAAGTTTCACTGGAATGGATTAATTCATTACAAAATGTGTAACAGAGCTGAGTAAAATACATTTGTTATAAAAGTTGGTGTTAATGATATAGATTCCATTTGTTTTCCTTGTCGAGCGTACAAACAGGAATGTGTTAACGTCACACGGTTTTAAATGGTGCAACACAAAGTCTTTCATATGAAAAATCAGAGTTAACCATCAGACAAGTTCAATTATTTACATCTCACTGCCTGTGCAAGCAAATGTACGCAAAACTGTTCCTTACCATAGGTTTGTACAAAAATAGTTCTTTTCTAGAATGGATCTGAGTTGACCTTGAAATATTGAAAAAACAATATCTAAATGCAAATGCATAAAACTTCCAGATGAAAACGGTGACATCTCGACTCAGCCGCGGAGTGGATTTGGCACTTCTTCATACAAACGAGTCCAATGTGGGAGACGACGGGCAGACGGCGTCAGTGGTGTCCCATTGCCAGTGCGGTCCCGTCATCAGTTGTATATGGCGTCCCAGCATTAGCGGCGTCCTAGCGTCAGCAGCGTCCCATTGCCAGTGGTGTCCCGTCATCAGCTGTCAATGGCGTCCTGTCGTCCCAGCGCGTCCCGGCATCAGCGGCGTCCCGTTGTCAGTGGTGTTCCGTTGTCAGTGGCGTCTTGTCGTCCCAGTGGCGTCCCCCCATCAGTCGTCAGCGTTGTCCCAGCGGCAGCAGCGTCCCTTCGTCAGTGGCGTCCCGTTGTCGGTCATCAGCGGCGTTCCATTGTCAGTGTGGTTCCATCGTCAGTCATCATGGCCGTCCTGGCGTCAGCAGCGTTCGTCCAGTGGGTCCAGAGAGAAGATGGTGCCCTCTAAAGTCAGTCCCATTTTGAACCCCTCCTGAAATAAAATGACACACTTCAGTTATGGATCCAAACAGAACAAAAATAACTCAGTCCTAAACCAGGGCTGTCAAACATGCGTCCCCCCCAAAGGTTCCAGTCTGACCCCTGGGATGAATTTACAAAGTGTAAAAACTCCACAGATTCATTTTAGTTCAGGTTCCACATCCAGACCGATATGATCTGAAGTCAAATATCCTACAAAAAAATAATGACTCCAGATTTTCTTCTCAGTTTGATGTGAAAATAATATGACATTATGTCCGGTAAATAATGACAACTTCAAATGTTTGTCTTTGTTTTAGTGCAAAAATCACATTAAATTGTGAAACTCTTTCCATTTCCAAACTCTCCTGTACCAATAAAATGTGACTAACCTGAACAAATGTGTCCAACCTGAAATGTCTGTATTAAATTCAGTCCAGTTTGAACTCTTTTCTTCCTGTTCCTCAGTGTTTAGTGTCTTTGGAGATCTGATCCAGAATGCACATGGACTAATGAGAAGTGGAGGAAGAAGACTGAGAAAATTACACTGATTTTACTGAAGAAATGTCAGTTTTTTCAGGTTATTCACATCTTTTTTGTTTGAATAGTTTATAAAATAAGTATTTTTTATAATTTAATGGGGTTTTTTTTGCACTAAAACAGACATAAATGTGCAGTTGTCATTCTTTCTGGGTTCTTCTGTTCTTATTTGACTGGTTGGGTCCGCTGCAGATCAGATCAGACTGAATGTAGAACCTGAAAGAACAGGAGTTGGAGAACCCTGGACTAAATAAAGACTTTAGTCATAAAATAATGCACACAAACTGAAAAATGCATGCAGGGAGATGATATAAGGTCAAACTGAACATGCTGAACATGTTTCATTTCCACATTTAAACAGAACGTCTGTTCACTTTTAATCCTCCTCGGTCAAATCTAGTGTCAAATCGTGTTCAAGCTCCTGCTCTAGAATTTAAATTAGATTATCTTTGTGTAAAACTTATTACATACATATTTAATAAATGTGTATTAATATAAATATTATTAATATTAATCTATATAATTTATACGTGAATGTACTCAGATATTATAACTGCATAAGGACATTGGACCTGGAAGCAGGAGGTCAAAGGTCACATACATTCTTCTGCAGACGGTGGTGCACATATCTGAATGTGTTCTACAGACAATGGGATTATGGCGCTGAATGGACACACAGATTAGTAAAACCCCTGGGCCATTTCTGCCTGAGGGGTACAAATTTAAAAGAACAATTCATCCCAGATCAGATGCATTAAAACTAGGGCTGTAAGGAAATATCAGTTCTGCAATATATCGCAATATTTCATTTCACAATACTGTATCGATATTAAAAAGTACTGTATATTTTTAGGTATTTATTCAAATGCAGACATTGTGGAGGTTCATTTTAGTTTTGTTGTTTTACTTATTTGTTTATATTTTATTTCTTCTTATTTCACACTCTTTTATTCAATAATGTTGGTTCCTTTGTTGGGATTGAACTCCAATCCTGTTCTGATGTTAGTTGTGAACTAATAGAATCTGAACATTTGAACAGGATCTGAAACTGGAATGTCTGGAAAACACAATTTCAGTTTGAACACAGTTTGAACATTTGGTGATAGAACATTAGATCCTGTTGGGATCAAATACAAATGTGTTTAGGATTTGTGCAGATTTATGCTGGAATTCAATTCTTCAAGGAAATAATCATTAAGAAAAGAAACAAAAAAATTGCCTTTTTAACAGCATATATCAGATATAACAGATACATCGTGATGTATCGTATCATGATCCTAGTATTTTGATTTGTATCGTATCGTCAGATTCTTGCTGATACACAGCCTTAGTTCTACAGAGAACAGGATTATGATGTTGAATGGACACACAGATTAGTGAAACCCCTGGGTCATTTCTGCCCGAGGGGTAAAAATTTAAAAGAAAACTTCGTCCCAGTTCAATGATGCATTCAAACCCTGGAAAATGAAACCAGCCATTACTGTCAAAGAGTGAACGAACATGTCAACATGCAACGGTTTAAACACACCAAACACAGATGGAGAGCACAAACACTGGCAGCAGGTTCACATGGAATCAGGAAAGGTGGAAAAGTCAGGGCGTCACGTTCAAGTTTCTGGGACTTTTCAGTTTTATGTCTACTTTAAAGCATTTATACGAAAATCAACACAAAGGAAACGTACTGGGAATTCAGTCAGAAAACCTGCATTAGTACTGATCAGTTTAGGTCTGAGTGTGTTCAACAGTTCCACCAGTACATGGTTGTGGTCTGTGGAGGACGTTTGGTCTGTAAGGGTTAAAGGTGGATGTGTGGGTCTGTAAGGGTTAAAGGTGGACGTTTGGGTCTTTAAGGGTTAAAGGTGGACGTTTGGGTCTGTAAGGGTTAAAGGTGGACGTTTGGGTCTTTAAGGGTTAAAGGTGGACGTTTGAGTCTGTAAGGGTTAAAGGTGGACGTTTGGTCTGTAAGGGTTAAAGGTGAACGTTTGAGTCTGTAAGGGTTAAAGGTGGACGTTTGGGTCTGTAAGGGTTAAAGGTGGACGTTTGGGTCTGTAAGGGTTAAAGGTGGACGTTTGGTCTGTAAGGGTTAAAGGTGGACGTTTGAGTCTGTAAGGGTTAAAGGTGGACGTTTGAGTCTGTAAGGGTTAAAGGTGGACGTTGGTCTGTAAGGTTAAAGGTGGACGTTTGAGTCTGTAAGGGTTAAAGGTGGACGTTTGGGTCTGTAAGGGTTAAAGGTGGACGTTTGGGTCTGTAAGGGTTAAAGGTGGACGTTTGGGTCTTTAAGGGTTAAAGGTGACGTTTGAGTCTGTAAGGGTTAAGGTGGACGTTTGGGTCTGTAAGGGTTAAAGGTGGACGTTTGGGTCTGTAAGGGTTAAAGGTGGACGTTTGGGTCTGTAAGGGTTAAAGGTGGACGTTTGAGTCTGTAAGGGTTAAATTTGGACGTTTGGGTCTGTAAGGGTTAAAGGTGGACGTTTGGTCTGTAAGGGTTAAAGGTGGACGTTTGGGTCTGTAAGGGTTAAAGGTGAACGTTTGGGTCTGTAAGGGTTAAAGGTGGACGTTTGGGTCTGTAAGGGTTAAAGGTGGACGTTTGGGTCTGTAAGGGTTAAAGGTGGACGTTTGGTCTGTAAGGGTTAAAGGTGAACGTTTGGGTCTGTAAGGGTTAAAGGTGGACGTTTGGGTCTGTAAGGGTTAAAGGTGGACGTTGGTCTGTAAGGGTTAAAGGTGGACATTTGGGTCTTTAAGGGTTAAAGGTGGACGTTTGGGTCTGAAGGGTTAAAGGTGGACATTTGGGTCTTTAAGGGTTAAAGGTGGACGTTTGGGTCTGTAAGGGTTAAAGGTGGACATTTGGGTCTTTAAGGGTTAAAGGTGGACGTTTGGGTCTTTAAGGGTTAAAGGTGGACGTTTGGGTCTGTAAGGGTTAAAGGTGGACGTTTGAGTCTGTAAGGGTTAAAGGTGGACATTTGGGTCTTTAAGGGTTAAAGGTGGACGTTTGGGTCTGTAAGGGTTAAAGGTGGACATTGGGTCTTTAAGGGTTAAAGGTGGACGTTTGGGTCTGTAAGGGTTAAAGGTGGACGTTTGGGTCTGTAAGGGTTAAAGGTGGACGTTTGGGTCTGTAAGGGTTAAAGGTGGACGTTTGGGTCTGTAAGGGTTAAAGGTGGACGTTTGGTCTGTAAGGGTTAAAGGTGGACGTTTGGGTCTGTAAGGGTTAAAGGTGGACGTTTGGGTCTGTAAGGGTTAAAGGTGGACGTTTGGGTCTGTAAGGGTTAAAGGTGGACGTTTGGGTCTTTAAGGGTTAAAGGTGGACGTTTGAGTCTGTAAGGGTTAAAGGTGGACGTTTGGGTCTGTAAGGGTTAAAGGTGGACGTTTGGGTCTGTAAGGGTTAAAGGTGGACGTTTGGGTCTTTAAGGGTTAAAGGTGGACGTTTGAGTCTGTAAGGGTTAAAGGTGGACGTTTGGGTCTGTAAGGGTTAAAGGTGGACGTTGGGTCTGTAAGGGTTAAAGGTGGACGTTGAGTCTGTAAGGGTTAAATTTGGACGTTTGGGTCTGTAATGGTTAAAGGTGGACGTTTGGGTCTGTAAGGGTTAAAGGTGGATGTTTGGTCTGTAAGGGTTAAAGGTGGACGTTTGGGTCTGTAAGGGTTAAAGGTGGACGTTTGGGTCTTTAAGGGTTAAAGGTGGACGTTTGGGTCTTTAAGGGTTAAAGGTGGACGTTTGAGTCTGTAAGGGTTAAAGGTGGACGTTTGGTCTGTAAGGGTTAAAGGTGGACGTTTGGGTCTGTAAGGGTTAAAGGTGGACGTTTGGGTCTGTAAGGGTTAAAGGTGGACGTTTGGGTCTTTAAGGGTTAAAGGTGGACGTTTGAGTCTGTAAGGGGTTAAAGGTGGACGTTTGGGTCTGTAAGGGTTAAAGGTGGACGTTTGAGTCTGTAAGGGTTAAAGGTGGACGTTTGGTCTGTAAGGGTTAAAGGTGGACGTTTGGGTCTGTAAGGGTTAAAGGTGGACGTTTGGGTCTGTAAGGGTTAAAGGTGGACGTTTGAGTCTGTAAGGGTTAAAGGTGGACGTTTGGGTCTGTAAGGGTTAAAGGTGGACGTTTGAGTCGTAAGGGTTAAAGGTGGACGTTTGGGTCTGTAAGGGTTAAAGGTGGACGTTTGGGTCTGTAAGGGTTAAAGGTGGACGTTTGGGTCTTTAAGGGTTAAAGGTGGACGTTTGGGTCTGTAAGGGTTAAAGGTGGACGTTTGGGTCTGTAAGGGTTAAAGGTGGACGTTTGGGTCTTTAAGGGTTAAAGGTGGACGTTTGAGTCTGTAAGGGTTAAAGGTGGACGTTGGGTCTGTAAGGGTTAAAGGTGGACGTTGGGTCTGTAAGGGTTAAAGGTGGACGTTTGAGTCTGTAAGGGTTAAAGGTGGACGTTTGGGTCTGTAAGGGTTAAAGGTGGACGTTTGGTCTGTAAGGGTTAAAGGTGGACGTTTGGGTCTGTAAGGGTTAAAGGTGGACGTTTGAGTCTGTAAGGTTAATTTGGACGTTTGGGTCTGTAAGGGTTAAAGGTGGACGTTTGGTCTGTAAGGGTTAAAGGTGGACGTTTGGGTCTGTAAGGGTTAAAGGTGGACGTTTGGGTCTTTAAGGGTTAAAGGGTGGACGTTTGAGTCTGTAAGGGTTAAAGGTGGACGTTTGGGTCTGTAAGGGTTAAAGGTGGACGTTTGGGTCTGTAAGGGTTAAAGGTGGACGTTTGGGTTTGTAAGGGTTAAAGGTGGACGTTTGGGTCTTTAAGGGTTAAAGGTGGACGTTTGGGTCTGTAAGGGTTAAAGGTGGACGTTTGGTCTTTAAGGGTTAAAGGTGGACGTTTGAGTCTGTAAGGGTTAAAGGTGGACGTTTGGGTCTGTAAGGGTTAAAGGTGGACGTTTGGGTCTGTAAGGGTTAAAGGTGGACGTTTGAGTCTGTAAGGGTTAAAGGTGGACGTTTGAGTCTGTAAGGGTTAAAGGTGGACGTTTGGTCTGTAAGGGTTAAAGGTGAACGTTTGGGTCTGTAAGGGTTAAAGGTGGACGTTTGGGTCTGTAAGGGTTAAAGGTGGACGTTTGGTCTGTAAGGGTTAAAGGTGGACATTTGGGTCTTTAAGGGTTAAAGGTGGACGTTTGGGTCTGTAAGGGTTAAAGGTGGACATTTGGGTCTTTAAGGGTTAAAGGTGGACGTTTGGGTCTGTAAGGGTTAAAGGTGGACATTTGGGTCTTTAAGGGTTAAAGGTGGACGTTTGGGTCTTTAAGGGTTAAGGTGGACGTTTGGGTCTGTAAGGGTTAAAGGTGGACGTTTGAGTCTGTAAGGGTTAAAGGTGGACATTTGGGTCTTTAAGGGTTAAAGGTGGACGTTTGGGTCTGTAAGGGTTAAAGGTGGACATTTGGGTCTTTAAGGGTTAAAGGTGGACGTTTGGTCTGTAAGGGTTAAAGGTGGCGTTTGGGTCTGTAAGGGTTAAAGGTGGACGTTTGGGTCTGTAAGGGTTAAAGGTGGACGTTTGGGTCTGTAAGGGTTAAAGGTGGACGTTTGGTCTGTAAGGGTTAAAGGTGGACGTTTGGGTCTGTAAGGGTTAAAGGTGGACGTTTGGGTCTGTAAGGGTTAAAGGTGGACGTTTGGGTCTGTAAGGGTTAAAGGTGGACGTTTGGGTCTTTAAGGGTTAAAGGTGGACGTTGAGTCTGTAAGGGTTAAAGGGGACGTTTGGTCTGTAAGGGTTAAAGGTGGACGTTTGGGTCTGTAAGGGTTAAAGGTGGACGTTTGGGTCTTTAAGGTTAAAGGTGGACGTTTGAGTCTGTAAGGGTTAAAGGTGGACGTTTGGGTCTGTAAGGGTTAAAGGTGGACGTTTGGGTCTGTAAGGGTTAAAGGTGGACGTTTGAGTCTGTAAGGGTTAAATTTGGACGTTTGGGTCTGTAAGGGTTAAAGGTGGACGTTTGGGTCTGTAAGGGTTAAAGGTGGATGTTTGGTCTGTAAGGGTTAAAGGTGGACGTTTGGGTCTGTAAGGGTTAAAGGTGGACGTTTGGGTCTTTAAGGGTTAAAGGTGGACGTTTGGGTCTTTAAGGGTTAAAGGTGGACGTTTGAGTCTGTAAGGGTTAAAGGTGGACGTTTGGTCTGTAAGGGTTAAAGGTGGACGTTTGGGTCTGTAAGGGTTAAGGTGGACGTTTGGGTCTGTAAGGGTTAAAGGTGGACGTTTGGGTCTTTAAGGGTTAAAGGTGGACGTTTGAGTCTGTAAGGGTTAAAGGTGGACGTTTGAGTCTGTAAGGGTTAAAGGTGGACGTTTGAGTCTGTAAGGGTTAAAGGTGGACGTTGGTCTGTAAGGGTTAAAGGTGGACGTTTGGGTCTGTAAGGGTTAAAGGTGGACGTTTGGGTCTGTAAGGGTTAAAGGTGGACGTTTGAGTCTGTAAGGGTTAAAGGTGGACGTTGGGTCTGTAAGGGTTAAAGGTGGACGTTTGAGTCTGTAAGGGTTAAAGGTGGACGTTTGGGTCTGTAAGGGTTAAAGGTGGACGTTTGGGTCTGTAAGGGTTAAAGGTGGACGTTTGGGTCTTTAAGGGTTAAAGGTGGACGTTTGGGTCTGTAAGGGTTAAAGGTGGACGTTTGGGTCTGTAAGGGTTAAAGGTGGACGTTTGGGTCTTTAAGGGTTAAAGGTGGACGTTTGAGTCTGTAAGGGTTAAAGGTGGACGTTTGGGTCTGTAAGGGTTAAAGGTGGACGTTTGGGTCTGTAAGGGTTAAAGGTGGACGTTTGAGTCTGTAAGGGTTTAAAGGTGGACGTTTGGGTCTGTAAGGGTTAAAGGTGGACGTTTGGTCTGTAAGGGTTAAAGGTGGACGTTTGGGTCTGTAAGGGTTAAATGTGGACGTTTGAGTCTGTAAGGGTTAAATTTGGACGTTTGGGTCTGTAAGGGTTAAAGGTGGACGTTTGGTCTGTAAGGGTAAAGGTGGACGTTTGGGTCTGTAAGGGTTAAAGGTGGACGTTTGGGTCTTTAAGGGTTAAAGGTGGACGTTTGAGTCTGTAAGGGTTAAAGGTGGACGTTTGGGTCTGTAAGGGTTAAAGGTGGACGTTTGGGTCTGTAAGGGTTAAAGGTGGACGTTTGGGTTTGTAAGGGTTAAAGGTGGACGTTTGGGTCTTTAAGGGTTAAAGGTGGACGTTTGGGGTCTGTAAGGGTTAAAGGTGGACGTTTGGGTCTTTAAGGGTTAAAGGTGGACGTTTGAGTCTGTAAGGGTTAAGGTGGACGTTTGGGGCTGTAAGGGTTAAAGGTGGTCGTTTGGGTCTGTAAGGGTTAAAGGTGGACGTTTGAGTCTGTAAGGGTTAAAGGTGGACGTTTGGGTCTGTAAGGGTTAAAGGTGGACGTTTGGGTCTGTAAGGGTTAAAGGTGGACGTTTGAGTCTGTAAGGGTTAAAGGTGGACGTTTGGGTCTGTAAGGGTTAAAGGTGGACGTTTGAGTCTGTAAGGGTAAAGGTGGACGTTTGGGTCTGTAAGGGTTAAAGGTGGACGTTTGAGTCTGTAAGGGTTAAAGGTGGACGTTTGGGGTCTGTAAGGGTTAAAGGTGGACGTTTGGGTTTGTAAGGGTTAAAGGTGGACGTTTGGGTCTTTAAGGGTTAAAGGTGGACGTTTGGGTCTGTAAGGGTTAAAGGTGGACGTTTGGGTCTGTAAGGGTTAAAGGTGGACGTTTGGGTCTGTAAGGGTTAAAGGTGGACGTTTGGGTCTTTAAGGGTTAAAGGTGGACGTTTGAGTCTGTAAGGGTTAAAGGTGGACGTTTGGGTCTGTAAGGGTTAAAGGTGGACGTTTGGGTCTGTAAGGGTTAAAGGTGGACGTTTGAGTCTGTAAGGGTAAAGGTGGACGTTTGGGTCTGTAAGGGTTAAAGGTGGACGTTTGGTCTGTAAGGGTTAAAGGTGGACGTTTGGGTCTGTAAGGGTTAAAGGTGGACGTTTGAGTCTGTAAGGGTTAAATTTGGACGTTTGGGTCTGTAAGGGTTAAAGGTGGACGTTTGGTCTGTAAGGTTAAAGGTGGACGTTTGGGTCTGTAAGGGTTAAAGGTGGACGTTTGGGTCTGTAAGGGTTAAAGGTGGACGTTTGGGTCTTTAAGGGTTAAAGGTGGACGTTTGGGTCTGTAAGGGTTAAGGTGGACGTTTGGGTCTGTAAGGGTTAAAGGTGGACGTTTGGGTCTGTAAGGGTTAAAGGTGGACGTTTGGGTTTGTAAGGGTTAAAGGTGGACGTTTGGGTCTTTAAGGGTTAAAGGTGGACGTTTGGGTCTGTAAGGGTTAAAGGTGGACGTTTGGGTCTTTAAGGGTTAAAGGTGGACGTTTGAGTCTGTAAGGTTAAAGGTGGACGTTTGGGTCTGTAAGGGTTAAAGGTGGACGTTTGGGTCTGTAAGGGTTAAAGGTGGACGTTTGAGTCTGTAAGGGTTAAAGGTGGACGTTTGGGTCTGTAAGGGTTAAAGGTGGACGTTGGGTCTGTAAGGGTTAAAGGTGGACGTTTGGGTCTGTAAGGGTTAAAGGTGGATGTGTTGGGTCTGTAAGGGTTAAAGGTGGACGTTTGGGTCTGTAAGGGTTAAAGGTGGACGTGTGGGTCTGTAAGGGTTAAAGGTGGACGTTTGGGTCTGTAAGGGTTAAAGGTGGACGTTTGGGTCTGTAAGGGTTAAAGGTGGACGTTTGGGTCTGTAAGGGTTAAAGGTGGACGTTTGGGTCTTTAAGGGTTAAAGGTGGACGTTTGGGTCTGTAAGGGTTAAAGGTGGACGTTGGGTCTGTAAGGGTTAAAGGTGGACGTTGGGTCTTTAAGGGTTAAAGGTGGACGTTTGAGTCTGTAAGGGTTAAAGGTGGACGTTTGGGTCTGTAAGGGTTAAAGGTGGACGTTTGGGTCTGTAAGGGTTAAAGGTGGACGTTTGAGTCTGTAAGGGTTAAATTTGGACGTTTGGGTCTGTAAGGGTTAAAGGTGGACGTTTGGTCTGTAAGGGTTAAAGGTGGACGTTTGGGTCTGTAAGGGTAAAGGTGGACGTTTGAGTCTGTAAGGGTTAAAGGTGGACGTTTGGGTCTGTAAGGGTTAAAGGTGGACGTTTGAGTCTGTAAGGGTTAAAGGTGGACGTTTGGGTCTGTAAGGGTTAAAGGTGGACGTTTGGGTCTGTAAGGGTTAAAGGTGGACGTTTGGGTCTGTAAGGGTTAAAGGTGGACGTTTGGGTCTGTAAGGGTTAAAGGTGAACGTTTGGGTCTGTAAGGGTTAAAGGTGGACGTTTGGGTCTGTAAGGGTTAAAGGTGGACGTTTGGGTCTGTAAGGGTTAAAGGTGGACGTTTGGGTCTTTAAGGGTTAAAGGTGGACGTTTGGGTCTGTAAGGGTTAAAGGTGGACGTTTGAGTCTGTAAGGGTTAAAGGTGGACGTTTGGGTCTGTAAGGGTTAAAGGTGGACGTTTGGGTCTGTAAGGGTTAAAGGTGGACGTTTGAGTCTGTAAGGGTTAAATTTGGACGTTTGGGTCTGTAAGGGTTAAAGGTGGACGTTTGGTCTGTAAGGGTTAAAGGTGGACGTTTGGGTCTGTAAGGGTTAAAGGTGGACGTTTGGGTCTGTAAGGGTTAAAGGTGGACGTTTGGGTCTTTAAGGGTTAAAGGTGGACGTTTGAGTCTGTAAGGGTTGAAGGTGGACGTTTGAGTCTGTAAGGGTTAAAGGTGGACGTTTGGTCTGTAAGGGTTAAAGGTGGACGTTTGGGTCTGTAAGGGTTAAAGGTGGACGTTTGGGTCTGTAAGGGTTAAAGGTGGACGTTTGGGTCTGTAAGGGTTAAAGGTGGACGTTTGGGTCTTTAAGGGTTAAAGGTGGACGTTTGAGTCTGTAAGGGTTAAAGGTGGACGTTTGGTCTGTAAGGGTTAAAGGTGGACGTTTGGGTCTTTAAGGGTTAAAGGTGGACGTTTGGGTCTGTAAGGGTTAAAGGTGGACGTTTGGGTCTGTAAGGGTTAAAGGTGAACGTTTGGGTCTGTAAGGGTTAAAGGTGGACGTTTGAGTCTGTAAGGGTTAAAGGTGGACGTTGGTCTGTAGGGGTTAAAGGTGGACGTTTGGTCTGTAAGGGTTAAAGGTGGACGTTTGGGTCTTTAAGGGTAAAGGTGGACGTTTGGGTCTGTAAGGGTTAAAGGTGGACGTTTGGGTCTTTAAGGGTTAAAGGTGGACGTTTGAGTCTGTAAGGGTTAAAGGTGGACGTTTGAGTCTGTAAGGGTTAAAGGTGGACGTTTGGTCTGTAAGGGTTAAAGGTGGACGTTTGGGTCTGTAAGGGTTAAAGGTGGACGTTTGGGTCTGTAAGGGTTAAAGGTGGACGTTGGGGTCTGTAAGGGTTAAAGGTGGACGTTTGAGTCTGTAAGGGTTAAATTTGGACGTTTGGGTCTGTAAGGGTTAAAGGTGGACGTTTGGGTCTGTAAGGGTTAAAGGTGGATGTTTGGTCTGTAAGGGTTAAAGGTGGACGTTTGGGTCTGTAAGGGTTAAAGGTGGACGTTTGGGTCTTTAAGGGTTAAAGGTGGACGTTTGGGTCTTTAAGGGTTAAAGGTGGACGTTGAGTCTGTAAGGGTTAAAGGTGGACGTTTGGTCTGTAAGGGTTAAAGGTGGACGTTTGGGTCTGTAAGGGTTAAAGGTGGACGTTTGGGTCTGTAAGGGTTAAAGGTGGACGTTTGGGTCTTTAAGGGTTAAGGTGGACGTTTGAGTCTGTAAGGGTTAAAGGTGGACGTTTGAGTCTGTAAGGGTTAAAGGTGGACGTTTGAGTCTGTAAGGGTTAAAGGTGGACGTTTGGTCTGTAAGGGTTAAAGGTGGACGTTTGGGTCTGTAAGGGTTAAAGGTGGACGTTTGGGTCTGTAAGGGTTAAAGGTGGACGTTTGAGTCTGTAAGGGTTAAAGGTGGACGTTTGGGTCTGTAAGGGTTAAAGGTGGACGTTTGAGTCTGTAAGGGTTAAAGGTGGACGTTTGGGTCTGTAAGGGTTAAAGGTGGACGTTTGGGTCTGTAAGGGTTAAAGGTGGACGTTTGGGTCTTTAAGGGTTAAAGGTGGACGTTTGGGTCTGTAAGGGTTTAAAGGTGGACGTTTGGGTCTGTAAGGGTTAAAGGTGGACGTTTGGGTCTTTAAGGGTTAAAGGTGGACGTTTGAGTCTGTAAGGGTTAAAGGTGGACGTTTGGGTCTGTAAGGGTTAAAGGTGGACGTTGGGTCTGTAAGGGTTAAAGGTGGACGTTTGGGTCTGTAAGGGTTAAAGGTGGACGTTTGGGTCTGTAA
The DNA here is from genome assembly GCF_902148855.1 of Sphaeramia orbicularis. Taxonomy (NCBI): domain Eukaryota; kingdom Metazoa; phylum Chordata; class Actinopteri; order Kurtiformes; family Apogonidae; genus Sphaeramia; species Sphaeramia orbicularis. The sequence goes on along the minus strand of NC_043977.1, from coordinate 58,985,744 downwards.
GGGTTAAAGGTGGACGTTTGGTCTGTAAGGGTTAAAGGTGGACGTTGGGTCTGTAAGGGTTAAAGGTGGACGTTTGAGTCTGTAAGGGTTAAATTTGGACGTTTGGGTCTGTAAGGGTTAAAGGTGGACGTTGGTCTGTAAGGGTTAAAGGTGGACGTTTGGGTCTGTAAGGGTTAAAGGTGGACGTTTGGGTCTTTAAGGGTTAAAGGTGGACGTTTGAGTCTGTAAGGGTTTAAAGGTGGACGTTTGGGTCTGTAAGGGTTAAAGGTGGACGTTTGGGTTTGTAAGGGTTAAAGGTGGACGTTTGGGTCTTTAAGGGTTAAAGGTGGACGTTTGGGTCTGTAAGGGTTAAAGGTGGACGTTTGGGTCTTTAAGGGTTAAAGGTGGACGTTTGAGTCTGTAAGGGTTAAAGGTGGACGTTTGGGTCTGTAAGGGTTAAAGGTGGACGTTTGGGTCTGTAAGGGTTAAAGGTGGACGTTTGAGTCTGTAAGGGTTAAAGGTGGACGTTTGGGTCTGTAAGGGTTAAAGGTGGACGTTTGGGTCTGTAAGGGTTAAAGGTGGACGTTTGAGTCTGTAAGGGTTAAAGGTGGACGTTTGGGTCTGTAAGGGTTAAAGGTGGACGTTTGAGTCTGTAAGGGTTAAAGGTGGACGTTTGGGTCTGTAAGGGTTAAAGGTGGACGTTTGAGTCTGTAAGGGTTAAAGGTGGACGTTTGGGTCTGTAAGGGTTAAAGGTGGACGTTTGGGTTTGTAAGGGTAAAGGTGGACGTTTGGGTCTTTAAGGGTTAAAGGTGGACGTTTGGGTCTGTAAGGGTTAAAGGTGGACGTTTGGGTCTGTAAGGGTTAAAGGTGGACGTTTGGGTCTGTAAGGGTTAAAGGTGGACGTTTGGGTCTTTAAGGGTTAAAGGTGGACGTTTGAGTCTGTAAGGGTTAAAGGTGGACGTTTGGGTCTGTAAGGGTTAAAGGTGGACGTTTGGGTCTGTAAGGGTTAAAGGTGGACGTTTGAGTCTGTAAGGGTTAAAGGTGGACGTTTGGGTCTGTAAGGGTTAAAGGTGGACGTTTGGTCTGTAAGGGTTAAAGGTGGACGTTTGGGTCTGTAAGGGTTAAAGGTGGACGTTTGAGTCTGTAAGGGTTAAATTTGGACGTTTGGGTCTGTAAGGGTTAAAGGTGGACGTTTGGTCTGTAAGGGTTAAAGGTGGACGTTTGGGTCTGTAAGGGTTAAAGGTGGACGTTTGGGTCTGTAAGGGTTAAAGGTGGACGTTTGGGTCTTTAAGGGTTAAAGGTGGACGTTTGAGTCTGTAAGGGTTAAAGGTGGACGTTTGGGTCTGTAAGGGTTAAAGGTGGACGTTTGGGTCTGTAAGGGTTAAAGGTGGACGTTTGGGTTTGTAAGGGTTAAAGGTGGACGTTTGGGTCTTTAAGGGTTAAAGGTGGACGTTTGGGTCTGTAAGGGTTAAAGGTGGACGTTTGGGTCTTTAAGGGTTAAAGGTGGACGTTTGGGTCTGTAAGGGTTAAAGGTGGACGTTTGGGTCTGTAAGGGTTAAAGGTGGACGTTTGAGTCTGTAAGGGTTAAAGGTGGACGTTTGGGTCTGTAAGGGTTAAAGGTGGACGTTTGGGTCTGTAAGGGTTAAAGGTGGACGTTTGGGTCTGTAAGGGTTAAAGGTGGATGTGTGGGTCTGTAAGGGTTAAAGGTGGACGTTTGGGTCTGTAAGGGTTAAAGGTGGACGTGTGGGTCTGTAAGGGTTAAAGGTGGACGTTTGGGTCTGTAAGGGTTAAAGGTGGACGTTTGGGTCTGTAAGGTTAAAGGTGGACGTTTGGGTCTGTAAGGGTTAAAGGTGGACGTTTGGGTCTTTAAGGGTTAAAGGTGGACGTTTGGGTCTGTAAGGGTTAAAGGTGGACGTTTGGGTCTGTAAGGGTTAAAGGTGGACGTTTGGGTCTTAAGGGTTAAAGGTGGACGTTTGAGTCTGTAAGGGTTAAGGTGGACGTTTGGGTCTGTAAGGGTTAAAGGTGGACGTTTGGGTCTGTAAGGGTTAAAGGTGGACGTTTGAGTCTGTAAGGGTTAAATTTGGACGTTTGGGTCTGTAAGGGTTAAAGGTGGACGTTGGTCTGTAAGGGTTAAAGGTGGACGTTTGGGTCTGTAAGGGTTAAAGGTGGACGTTTGAGTCTGTAAGGGTTAAAGGTGGACGTTTGGGTCTGTAAGGGTTAAAGGTGGACGTTTGAGTCTGTAAGGGTTAAAGGTGGACGTTTGGGTCTGTAAGGGTTAAAGGTGGACGTTTGGGTCTGTAAGGGTTAAAGGTGGACGTTGGGTCTGTAAGGGTTAAAGGTGGACGTTTGGGTCTGTAAGGGTTAAAGGTGAACGTTTGGGTCTGTAAGGGTTAAAGGTGGACGTTTGGGTCTGTAAGGGTTAAAGGTGGACGTTTGGGTCTGTAAGGGTTAAAGGTGGACGTTTGGGTCTTTAAGGGTTAAAGGTGGACGTTTGGGTCTGTAAGGGTTAAAGGTGGACGTTTGAGTCTGTAAGGGTTAAAGGTGGACGTTTGGGTCTGTAAGGGTTAAAGGTGGACGTTTGGGTCTGTAAGGGTTAAAGGTGGACGTTTGAGTCTGTAAGGGTTAAATTTGGACGTTTGGGTCTGTAAGGGTTAAAGGTGGACGTTTGGTCTGTAAGGGTTAAAGGTGGACGTTTGGGTCTGTAAGGGTTAAAGGTGGACGTTTGGGTCTGTAAGGGTTAAAGGTGGACGTTTGGGTCTTTAAGGGTTAAAGGTGGACGTTTGAGTCTGTAAGGGTTGAAGGTGGACGTTTGAGTCTGTAAGGGTTAAAGGTGGACGTTTGGTCTGTAAGGGTTAAAGGTGGACGTTGGGTCTGTAAGGGTTAAAGGTGGACGTTTGGGTCTGTAAGGGTTAAAGGTGGACGTTTGGGTCTGTAAGGGTTAAAGGTGGACGTTTGGGTCTTTAAGGGTTAAAGGTGGACGTTTGAGTCTGTAAGGTTAAAGGTGGACGTTTGGTCTGTAAGGGTTAAAGGTGGACGTTTGGGTCTTTAAGGGTTAAAGGTGGACGTTTGGGTCTGTAAGGGTTAAAGGTGGACGTTTGGGTCTGTAAGGGTTAAAGGTGGACGTTTGGGTCTGTAAGGGTTAAAGGTGGACGTTTGAGTCTGTAAGGGTTAAAGGTGGACGTTTGGTCTGTAAGGGTTAAAGGTGGACGTTTGGTCTGTAAGGGTTAAAGGTGGACGTTTGGGTCTTTAAGGGTTAAAGGTGGACGTTTGGGTCTGTAAGGGTTAAAGGTGGACGTTTGGGTCTTTAAGGGTTAAAGGTGGACGTTTGAGTCTGTAAGGGTTAAAGGTGGACGTTTGAGTCTGTAAGGGTTAAAGGTGGACGTTTGGTCTGTAAGGGTTAAAGGTGGACGTTTGGGTCTGTAAGGGTTAAAGGTGGACGTTTGGGTCTGTAAGGGTTAAAGGTGGACGTTTGAGTCTTTAAGGGTTAATGTTCGTACATGCAGCCTTTAAAACATGCAGGACAGAAGCCATGAGCACAATGAAAACACACAGAGCAAAGAGTACAAACCATCTCTGACGCTACGGAACCAGAAGGAAGGCATGAAGAAGAAGAAGAAGGAGAAGAAGGAGAAGAAGGAGAAGGAGAAGAAGAAGAAGAAGAAGAAGAAGAAGAAGAAGAAGAAGAAGAAGAAGAAGAAAGAAGAAGAAGAAGAAGAAGAAGAAGAAGAAGAAGAAGAAGAAGAAGAAGAAGAAGAAGAAGGCAGCGGATCAGTGTCATTAGCTCCTCCTACTGGTGAACATGTCATACCAGGCCTGACCTCAGGTGACCTCAGGTGACCTCCTAAACATACTGGATCTGACTCTCAGGTTTAGGCTGAATAATCTGATTACATTGTTTTGTTGGAATTCTTTGATCACATATGGTCTGTTAAGGGACATGACGTTAACAGGACGGTTGAATATTTAAAGTCCTAAAACCACAGCTGAACAGAACGGTGGAAAACAGTCTTTAATTCTCCACTGAAGCTGAGGACACGATGTGAAAACAGACCAAACCTGCACATGTTCAGTGAACAGACGTTAGACTGAGTTCATTCAGATTCATGTGAACATGTAGGTCTGACATGAGCTGTAATCCAACGGAAAAAAAAAAGAACCTTTAAGGCACCGGAACAAAACCCAAAGGAAAGTGAGTCATGTTGAAAGGATGGACTGGAACTCCTAACCCTAAACCCCCTAACCCTAAACCTGACCCCCCTAACCCTGACCCCCCTAACCCTAACCCCCTAACCCATGAGTGAGTTCAGAAAAGGACCCACATGTTCTGGAACTTTCTTTTGTCTGTGATTCTGTTCAGTTTTATGCAGGTCATGAATCATGTGTGGGCGGGGCTTCATGTACTATCTGTGAGGGAGGGGCCTCACCTCATCTTAGTTGGCTGTTCATTTCCTGCTCCATCATGGACACACACATAAATATGAAATGCATAAACCCACATTTGCAGCAGATCCAGTTGGATTCTTTCTGAACGTTCCACTGGTTCCAACAGAAGAAATAAAACCCACTGTTGGGGTGTTCCACTATGAAACTGAACTGGAGTTCATCAGCCTTTAACAGACCAAATATGAGCATACATGAGGATTCAGTGTCCTCTAGTGTCAGCTGTTCCACTGTCAGGACCTGAACGCACCATCACTGCTGAGGGTGGACACACTGGAGAACCTGAACGCACCATCACTGCTGAGGGTGGACACACTGGAGAACCTGAACGCACCATCACTGCTGAGGGTGGACACACTGGAGAACCTGAATGGACACACTGGAGAACCTGAACGCACCATCACTGCTGAGGGTGGACACACTGGAGAACCTGAACGCACCATCACTGCTGAGGGTGGACACACTGGAGAACCTGAACGCACCATGGCGTTGGTGGTGGGCCCTGGGCGTTATCTTTGACTCTGAGCTCACTTTCATCCCACATGTTAGATCCACTGTAAAACCAGGTTTTTATCATCTTCAGAACATAGCCAGAGTCCGTCCAGTTCTGTCTGGAGCCAACACGGACATGCTGATGCAGGCTTTTATTTCCAGTAGAGGTGACGACTGTAACGCCCTGCTTTCTGGTCTTCCCAAAGATAGAATTTCACAACTCCAACTCCTTCAGAATTCAGCTGCTCCAGTGCTGATGAGGACCAGAAGGCAGGCTCACATTACAGCGGTTTTAAAGTCACTGCTTTGGCTCCCGTGTGTTCCAGGATCCATTTGAAGGTCCTTCTAATAGTTTTTAAATGTCTTAATGGTCTTGCTCCTTCGTATCTTTTAGATCTGCTTTTACCTTATGAACCCTGGTGGACCCTCAGCTCCTCTGGCACCGGCCTTTGAACACTTCCAAAAGTGAACACAAAAAGTCATGGTGAGGCGGTTTTTCAGCCTTCTGCTCCTGGACTATGGAACAGCCTGAAGAGAACCTCAGCCATTTTTAAAACCAGGCTCAAGACCCACCGCTTTCATTTGGCTTTTAACTAATGCCTCTGTTTTATCCACTCTAAGGTTTTATATATATATATACATATATAAATATATATATATATATATATATATATATATATATATATATATATATATATATATATATGTGTGTGTGTGTGTGTGTGTGTGTGTGTATATATATGTACTGAACAAAAATATAAACGCACCACTTTTGTTTTTGCTCCCATTTTTCATGAGCTGAACTCAAAGATCTAAAACTTTTTCTGTGTACACACAAGGTTTATTTCTCTCAAATATTGTTCACAAATCTGTCTACATTTGTGTTAGTGAACACTTCTTCTTTGCTGAGATAATCCATCCACCTCACAGCTGTGGCAGATCAAGATGCTGATTAGACAGCAGGATTTTTGCACAGGTGTGCCTTAGGCTGGCCACAATAAAAAGCCACTCTAAAATGTGCAGTTTTCTCACACAGCACAATACCACAGATGTCACAAGTTTTGAGGGAATATGCACTGGTCATGCTGACTTCAGGAATCTGCACCAGAGCTTCTGCCTGTGAATTGAATGTTCATTTCTCTGCCATAAGCCATCTCCAAAGCTGTTTCAGAGAATTCATGAGGAAGACTGTGCGAGGAAAATGGTGGTCACACCAAATACTGACTGGTTTTCTGACCCCCCTGGACCACCCAATACAGTAAAAGTGCACATTTTAGAGTGGCCTTTTATTGTGGCCAGCCTAAGTCACACCTGTGCAATAATCCTGCTGTCTAATCAGCATCTGGATCTGCCACACCTGTGAGGTGGATGGATTATCTCAGCAAAGGACAAAGGAGAAGTGCTCACTAACACAGATTTAGACAAATTTATGAACAATATTTGAGAGAAATAGGCCTTTTGTGTACATAGAAAAAGTTTTAGATCTTTGAGTTCAGCTCATGAAAAATGGGAGCAAAAACAAAAGTGGTGCGTTTATATTTTTGTTCAGTGTATATATATATATATATATATATATATATATATATATATATATATATATATATATATATATATATACATACAGGGTGGGGAAGCAAAATGTACAATATTTTGAGGCAGGGATTGAAAGACAGTGTATGACCAGTTAGTTTATTGAAAGTCATGAGAATTTATTTGCCACAAGAAAATGTCCATAATAGAAAATGTTTTTATTCTCTGTGTCCTCCTTCTTTCTCAATAACTGCCTTCACACACTTGCTGAAACTTGCGCAAGTGTTCCTCAAATATTGGGGTGACAACTTCTCCCATTCTTCTTTAATAGTATCTTCCAGACTTTCTGGTAATAGTTTTGCTCATAGTCATTCTCTTCTTTCCATTATAAACAGTCTTTATGGACACTCCAACTATTTTTGAAATCTCCTTTGGTGTGACGAGTGCATTCAGCAAATCACACACTCTTTGACGTTTGCTTTCCTGATTACTCATATGGGCAAAAGTTTGTGAAAAGGTATGGATAATAGTGTTAGGTATGATTATGACATCAGTATATGTTTGGGTTCAAAACAACTGACGTAGTGTCTGCTGAGAAAAAACAACTAAATGTTCAGTCTACATTTTGCTTCCCCACCCTGTATATATATATATATATATATATTTATATATATATCTTAAGATTCTTTTAACCAATGCTTCTGTTTTATCATTTTAATGTTTAATATTTATATTATTTTTATATTTGTCTTACATTCAGTGGCTGCCTCCTGGTGCACATGGCTCCGAGACGGCACCTCCTCTTTTACTTTTACTTTCTGGTCCTCTCGTGCTCAGTTAGTGTTTTTTAAGTATGTCTGTGCTTGTGGGTGTGCATATGTGTGTGTGTGTGTGTGTGTGTGTGTGTGTGTGTGTGTGTGTGTGTGAGTGGGTGGGTGGAGGGTGGTACTGATTTTTAAACTTATATGTAAAACACTCTGTGCTACATCCTTGATGTATGAAAAGTGCTACATAAATAAAGATTGATTGACTGATTGATCGCCGCTGAGGTCGGACACACTGAAGAACCTGAATGCACCATCACTGCTGAGGTTGGATGCACTGAAGAACGTGAACCTCAGCAGTGATGGTGTGTTCAGGTTCTTCAGCAGTGACGGTGCGTTCAGGTTCTTCAGCAGTGATGGTGTGTTCAGGTTCTTCAGCAGTGATGGTGTGTTCAGGTTCTTCAGCAGTGATGGTGCATTCAGGTTCTTCAGCAGTGATGGTGCATTCTTTCCTGACAGTGGAACAGCTGACACTAGAGGACACTGAATCCACATGAATGCTCATATTTGATCTGTTAAAGGCTGATGAACACCAGTTCAGTTCAACTGGTGTTTTCTATGAATTTCTTACTCACATTTGTTTCTGTTTCACTCCCATTTCTTCTTTTTTCATTTTCAAACTCTACTTAGAACCTTCTGAAGATCCAACACAGAAAAATGGACGTTCATGTAATTTTTCAACTGGTCTGAACTTGTAGATCATGTGTGTGTTTGTGTGTGTGTATATGTGTGTTTCTGTGTGTGTGTGTTTCTGTGTGTGCTTCTTTGTGTGTTTCTGTGTGTGTGTGTGTGTTTCTGTGTGTGTGTGTTTCTGTGTGTGTCTCATTCATGTCATCATCAGTCTAACCTCATTCCTAACCCTCTCACACTGACATTCATCCAGTCAGAGCTCAAACACACACTGACCTGCATCTCATCCAGTTTAGACTGAATATCAGGAGGGAAGTC